>NW_027167832.1:0-116598 GCF_040954835.1 Lepisosteus oculatus
ACTGCCCCATAACTTACATGGGGTTGACCAAACTTGCAGAAACATGTTTATTTCTGCTGAAAAACATGTTTTGACACTTCAGCACACTGGGGTTAAGATCTGAGTGTGTGGGCTCTTCTGAGCCTTGCTGCTACATGGGGATTCAGTTGTCTGAAAAACGCGTTTATTTCGGGCTGAAAAACACGTTTTGAAAAGTGTACTGTTACTGCCCCATAACTTACATGGGGTTGACCAAACTTGCAGAAACATGTTTATTTCTGCTGAAAAACATGTTTTGACACTTTCAGCACACTGGGGTTAAGATCTGAGTGTGTGGGCTCTTCTGAGCCTTGTTGCTACATGGGGATTCAGTTGTCTGAAAAAACGCGTTTATTTCGGGCTGAAAAACACGTTTTGAAAAGTGTACTGTTACTGCCCCATAACTTACATGGGGTTGACCAAACTTGCAGAAACATGTTTATTTCTGCTGAAAAACATGTTTTGACACTTTCAGCACACTGGGGTTAAGATCTGAGTGTGTGGGCTCTTCTGAGCCTTGCTGCTACATGGGGATTCAGTTGTCTGAAAAAACGCGTTTATTTCGGGCTGAAAACACGTTTTGAAAAGTGTACTGTTACTGCCCCATAACTTACATGGGGTTGACCAAACTTGCAGAAACATGTTTATTTCTGCTGAAAAACATGTTTTGACCCTTTCTGCACACTGGGGTTAAGATCTGAGTGTGTGGGCTCTTCTGAGCCTTGCTGCTACATGGGGATTCAGTTGTCTGAAAAAACGCGTTTATTTCGGGCTGAAAAACACGTTTTGAAAAGTGTACTGTTACTGCCCCATAACTTACATGGGGTTGACCAAACTTGCAGAAACATGTTTATTTCTGCTGAAAAACATGTTTTGACACTTTCAGCACACTGGGGTTAAGATCTGAGTGTGTGGGCTCTTCTGAGCCTTGTTGCTACATGGGGATTCAGTTGTCTGAAAAAACGTGTTTATTTCGGCTGAAAAACACGTTTTGAAAAGTGTACTGTTACTGCCCCATAACTTACATGGGGTTGACCAAACTTGCAGAAACATGTTTATTTCTGCTGAAAAACATGTTTTGACACTTTCAGCACACTGGGGTTAAGATCTGAGTGTGTGGGCTCTTCTGAGCCTTGTTGCTACATGGGGATTCAGTTGTCTGAAAAAACGCGTTTATTTCGGGCTGAAAAACCACGTTTTGAAAAGTGTACTGTTACTGCCCCATAACTTACATGGGGTTGACCAAACTTGCAGAAACATGTTTATTTCTGCTGAAAAACATGTTTTGACACTTTCAGCACACTGGGGTTAAGATCTGAGTGTGTGGGCTCTTCTGAGCCTTGTTGCTACATGGGGATTCAGTTGTCTGAAAAAACGTGTTTATTTCGGGCTGAAAAACACGTTTTGAAAAGTGTACTGTTACTGCCCCATAACTTACATGGGGTTGACCAAACTTGCAGAAACATGTTTATTTCTGCTGAAAAACATGTTTTGACACTTTCAGCACACTGGGGTTAAGATCTGAGTGTGTGGGCTCTTCTGAGCCTTGCTGCTACATGGGGATTCAGTTGTCTGAAAAACGCGTTTATTTCGGGCTGAAAAACACGTTTTGAAAAGTGTACTGTTACTGCCCCATAACTTACATGGGGTTGACCAAACTTGCAGAAACATGTTTATTTCTGCTGAAAAACATGTTTTGACACTTTCAGCACACTGGGGTTAAGATCTGAGTGTGTGGGCTCTTCTGAGCCTTGTTGCTACATGGGGATTCAGTTGTCTGAAAAAACGCGTTTATTTCGGGCTGAAAAACACGTTTTGAAAAGTGTACTGTTACTGCCCCATAACTTACATGGGGTTGACCAAACTTGCAGAAACATGTTTATTTCTGCTGAAAAACATGTTTTGACACTTTCAGCACACTGGGGTTAAGATCTGAGTGTGTGGGCTCTTCTGAGCCTTGCTGCTACATGGGGATTCAGTTGTCTGAAAAAACGCGTTTATTTCGGGCTGAAAAACACGTTTTGAAAAGTGTACTGTTACTGCCCCATAACTTACATGGGGTTGACCAAACTTGCAGAAACATGTTTATTTCTGCTGAAAAACACGTTTTGACCCTTTCTGCACACTGGGGTTAAGATCTGAGTGTGTGGGCTCTTCTGAGCCTTGCTGCTACATGGGTATTCAGTTGTCTGAAAAAACGCGTTTATTTCGGGCTGAAAAACACGTTTTGAAAAGTGTACTGTTACTGCCCCATAACTTACATGGGGTTGACCAAACTTGCAGAAACATGTTTATTTCTGCTGAAAAACATGTTTTGACACTTTCAGCACACTGGGGTTAAGATCTGAGTGTGTGGGCTCTTCTGAGCCTTGTTGCTACATGGGGATTCAGTTGTCTGAAAAAACGTGTTTATTTCGGGCTGAAAAACACGTTTTGAAAAGTGTACTGTTACTGCCCCATAACTTACATGGGGTTGACCAAACTTGCAGAAACATGTTTATTTCTGCTGAAAAACATGTTTTGACACTTTCAGCACACTGGGGTTAAGATCTGAGTGTGTGGGCTCTTCTGAGCCTTGCTGCTACATGGGGATTCAGTTGTCTGAAAAAACGCGTTTATTTCGGGCTGAAAAACACGTTTTGAAAAGTGTACTGTTACTGCCCCATAACTTACATGGGGTTGACCAAACTTGCAGAAACATGTTTATTTCTGCTGGAAAACACGTTTTGACCTTTCTGCACACTGGGGTTAAGATCTGAGTGTGTGGGCTCTTCTGAGCCTTGTTGCTACATGGGGATTCAGTTGTCTGAAAAAACGTGTTTATTTCGGGCTGAAAAACACGTTTTGAAAAGTGTACTGTTACTGCCCCATAACTTACATGGGGTTGACCAAACTTGCAGAAACATGTTTATTTCTGCTGAAAAACATGTTTTGACACTTTCAGCACACTGGGGTTAAGATCTGAGTGTGTGGGCTCTTCTGAGCCTTGCTGCTACATGGGGATTCAGTTGTCTGAAAAAACGCGTTTATTTCGGGCTGAAAAACACGTTTTGAAAAGTGTACTGTTACTGCCCCATAACTTACATGGGGTTGACCAAACTTGCAGAAACATGTTTATTTCTGCTGAAAAACACGTTTTGACCCTTTCTGCACACTGGGGTTAAGATCTGAGTGTGTGGGCTCTTCTGAGCCTTGCTGCTACATGGGTATTCAGTTGTCTGAAAAAACGCGTTTATTTCGGGCTGAAAAACACGTTTTGAAAAGTGTACTGTTACTGCCCCATAACTTACATGGGGTTGACCAAACTTGCAGAAACATGTTTATTTCTGCTGAAAAACATGTTTTGACACTTTCAGCACACTGGGGTTAAGATCTGAGTGTGTGGGCTCTTCTGAGCCTTGTTGCTACATGGGGATTCAGTTGTCTGAAAAAACGCGTTTATTTCGGGCTGAAAAACACGTTTTGAAACGTGTACTGTTACTGCCCCATAACTTACATGGGGTTGACCAAACTTGCAGAAACATGTTTATTTCTGCTGAAAAACATGTTTTGAACCTTTCTGCACACTGGGGTTAAGATCTGAGTGTGTGGGCTCTTCTGAGCCTTGCTGCTACATGGGTATTCAGTTGTCTGAAAAAACGCGTTTATTTCGGGCTGAAAAACACGTTTTGAAAAGTGTACTGTTACTGCCCCATAACTTACATGGGGTTGACCAAACTTGCAGAAACATGTTTATTTCTGCTGAAAAACATGTTTTGACACTTTCAGCACACTGGGGTTAAGATCTGAGTGTGTGGGCTCTTCTGAGCCTTGCTGCTACATGGGGATTCAGTTGTCTGAAAAAACGCGTTTATTTTGGGCTGAAAAACACGTTTTGAAAAGTGTACTGTTACTGCCCCATAACTTACATGGGGTTGACCAAACTTGCAGAAACATGTTTATTTCTGCTGAAAAACATGTTTTGACACTTTCAGCACACTGGGGTTAAGATCTGAGTGTGTGGGCTCTTCTGAGCCTTGTTGCTACATGGGGATTCAGTTGTCTGAAAAAACGCGTTTATTTCGGGCTGAAAAACACGTTTTGAAAAGTGTACTGTTACTGCCCCATAACTTACATGGGGTTGACCAAACTTGCAGAAACATGTTTATTTCTGCTGAAAAACATGTTTTGACACTTTCAGCACACTGGGTTAAGATCTGAGTGTGTGGGCTCTTCTGAGCCTTGTTGCTACATGGGGATTCAGTTGTCTGAAAAAACGCGTTTATTTCGGGCTGAAAAATACGTTTTGAAAAGTGTACTGTTACTGCCCCATAACTTACATGGGGTTGACCAAACTTGCAGAAACATGTTTATTTCTGCTGAAAACATGTTTTGACACTTTCAGCACACTGGGGTTAAGATCTGAGTGTGTGGGCTCTTCTGAGCCTTGCTGCTACATGGGGATTCAGTTGTCTGAAAAAACGCGTTTATTTCGGGCTGAAAAACACGTTTTGAAAAGTGTACTGTTACTGCCCCATAACTTACATGGGGTTGACCAAACTTGCAGAAACATGTTTATTTCTGCTGAAAAACACGTTTTGACCCTTTCTGCACACTGGGGTTAAGATCTGAGTGTGTGGGCTCTTCTGAGCCTTGCTGCTACATGGGTATTCAGTTGTCTGAAAAAACGCGTTTATTTCGGGCTGAAAAACACGTTTTGAAAAGTGTACTGTTACTGCCCCATAACTTACATGGGGTTGACCAAACTTGCAGAAACATGTTTATTTCTGCTGAAAAACATGTTTTGAACCTTTCTGCACACTGGGGTTAAGATCTGAGTGTGTGGGCTCTTCTGAGCCTTGTTGCTACATGGGGATTCAGTTGTCTGAAAAAACGCGTTTATTTCGGGCTGAAAAACACGTTTTGAAACGTGTACTGTTACTGCCCCATAACTTACATGGGGTTGACCAAACTTGCAGAAACATGTTTATTTCTGCTGAAAAACATGTTTTGAACCTTTCTGCACACTGGGGTTAAGATCTGAGTGTGTGGGCTCTTCTGAGCCTTGTTGCTACATGGGGATTCAGTTGTCTGAAAAAACGCGTTTATTTCGGGCTGAAAAACACGTTTTGAAAAGTGTACTGTTACTGCCCCATAACTTACATGGGGTTGACCAAACTTGCAGAAACATGTTTATTTCTGCTGAAAAACATGTTTTGACACTTTCAGCACACTGGGGTTAAGATCTGAGTGTGTGGGATCTTCTGAGCCTTGTTGCTACATGGGGATTCAGCTGTCTGAAAAAACGCGTTTATTTCGGGCTGAAAAACACGTTTTGAAAAGTGTACTGTTACTGCCCCATAACTTACATGGGGTTGACCAAACTTGCAGAAACATGTTTATTTCTGCTGAAAAACATGTTTTGACACTTTCAGCACACTGGGGTTAAGATCTGAGTGTGTGGGCTCTTCTGAGCCTTGTTGCTACATGGGGATTCAGTTGTCTGAAAAAACGCGTTTATTTCGGGCTGAAAAACACGTTTTGAAAAGTGTACTGTTACTGCCCCATAACTTACATGGGGTTGACCAAACTTGCAGAAACATGTTTATTTCTGCTGAAAAACATGTTTTGAACCTTTCTGCACACTGGGGTTAAGATCTGAGTGTGTGGGCTCTTCTGAGCCTTGTTGCTACATGGGGATTCAGTTGTCTGAAAAAACGCGTTTATTTCGGGCTGAAAAACACGTTTTGAAAAGTGTACTGTTACTGCCCCATAACTTACATGGGGTTGACCAAACTTGCAGAAACATGTTATTTCTGCTGAAAAACATGTTTGACACTTTCAGCACACTGGGGTTAAGATCTGAGTGTGTGGGATCTTCTGAGCCTTGTTGCTACATGGGGATTCAGCTGTCTGAAAAAACGCGTTTATTTCGGGCTGAAAAACACGTTTTTGAAAAGTGTACTGTTACTGCCCCATAACTTACATGGGGTTGACCAAACTTGCAGAAACATGTTTATTTCTGCTGAAAAACATGTTTTGACACTTTCAGCACACTGGGGTTAAGATCTGAGTGTGTGGGCTCTTCTGAGCCTTGTTGCTACATGGGGATTCAGTTGTCTGAAAAAACGCGTTTATTTCGGGCTGAAAAACACGTTTTGAAAAGTGTACTGTTACTGCCCCATAACTTACATGGGGTTGACCAAACTTGCAGAAACATGTTTATTTCTGCTGAAAAACATGTTTTGACACTTTCAGCACACTGGGGTTAAGATCTGAGTGTGTGGGCTCTTCTGAGCCTTGTTGCTACATGGGGATTCAGTTGTCTGAAAAAACGTGTTTATTTCGGGCTGAAAAACACGTTTTGAAAAGTGTACTGTTACTGCCCCATAACTTACATGGGGTTGACCAAACTTGCAGAAACATGTTTATTTCTGCTGAAAAACATGTTTTGACACTTTCAGCACACTGGGGTTAAGATCTGAGTGTGTGGGCTCTTCTGAGCCTTGCTGCTACATGGGGATTCAGTTGTCTGAAAAAACGCGTTTATTTCGGGCTGAAAAACACGTTTTGAAAAGTGTACTGTTACTGCCCCATAACTTACATGGGGTTGACCAAACTTGCAGAAACATGTTTATTTCTGCTGAAAAACATGTTTTGACACTTTCAGCACACTGGGGTTAAGATCTGAGTGTGTGGGCTCTTCTGAGCCTTGTTGCTACATGGGGATTCAGTTGTCTGAAAAAACGCGTTTATTTCGGGCTGAAAAACACGTTTTGAAAAGTGTACTGTTACTGCCCCATAACTTACATGGGGTTGACCAAACTTGCAGAAACATGTTTATTTCTGCTGAAAAACATGTTTTGACACTTTCAGCACACTGGGGTTAAGATCTGAGTGTGTGGGCTCTTCTGAGCCTTGCTGCTACATGGGGATTCAGTTGTCTGAAAAACGCGTTTATTTCGGGCTGAAAAACACGTTTTGAAAAGTGTACTGTTACTGCCCCATAACTTACATGGGGTTGACCAAACTTGCAGAAACATGTTTATTTCTGCTGAAAAACACGTTTTGACCCTTTCTGCACACTGGGGTTAAGATCTGAGTGTGTGGGCTCTTCTGAGCCTTGCTGCTACATGGGTATTCAGTTGTCTGAAAAAACGCGTTTATTTCGGGCTGAAAAACACGTTTTGAAAAGTGTACTGTTACTGCCCCATAACTTACATGGGGTTGACCAAACTTGCAGAAACATGTTTATTTCTGCTGAAAAACATGTTTTGACACTTTCAGCACACTGGGGTTAAGATCTGAGTGTGTGGGCTCTTCTGAGCCTTGTTGCTACATGGGGATTCAGTTGTCTGAAAAAACGTGTTTATTTCGGGCTGAAAAACACGTTTTGAAAAGTGTACTGTTACTGCCCCATAACTTACATGGGGTTGACCAAACTTGCAGAAACATGTTTATTTCTGCTGAAAAACATGTTTTGACACTTTCAGCACACTGGGGTTAAGATCTGAGTGTGTGGGCTCTTCTGAGCCTTGCTGCTACATGGGGATTCAGTTGTCTGAAAAAACGCGTTTATTTCGGGCTGAAAAACACGTTTTGAAAAGTGTACTGTTACTGCCCCATAACTTACATGGGGTTGACCAAACTTGCAGAAACATGTTTATTTCTGCTGGAAAACACGTTTTGACCCTTTCTGCACACTGGGGTTAAGATCTGAGTGTGTGGGCTCTTCTGAGCCTTGTTGCTACATGGGGATTCAGTTGTCTGAAAAAACGTGTTTATTTCGGGCTGAAAAACACGTTTTGAAAAGTGTACTGTTACTGCCCCATAACTTACATGGGGTTGACCAAACTTGCAGAAACATGTTTATTTCTGCTGAAAAACATGTTTTGACACTTTCAGCACACTGGGGTTAAGATCTGAGTGTGTGGGCTCTTCTGAGCCTTGCTGCTACATGGGGATTCAGTTGTCTGAAAAAACGCGTTTATTTCGGGCTGAAAAACACGTTTTGAAAAGTGTACTGTTACTGCCCCATAACTTACATGGGGTTGACCAAACTTGCAGAAACATGTTTATTTCTGCTGAAAAACACGTTTTGACCCTTTCTGCACACTGGGGTTAAGATCTGAGTGTGTGGGCTCTTCTGAGCCTTGCTGCTACATGGGTATTCAGTTGTCTGAAAAAACGCGTTTATTTCGGGCTGAAAAACACGTTTTGAAAAGTGTACTGTTACTGCCCCATAACTTACATGGGGTTGACCAAACTTGCAGAAACATGTTTATTTCTGCTGAAAACATGTTTTGACACTTTCAGCACACTGGGGTTAAGATCTGAGTGTGTGGGCTCTTCTGAGCCTTGTTGCTACATGGGGATTCAGTTGTCTGAAAAAACGCGTTTATTTCGGCTGAAAAACACGTTTTGAAACGTGTACTGTTACTGCCCCATAACTTACATGGGGTTGACCAAACTTGCAGAAACATGTTTATTTCTGCTGAAAAACATGTTTTGAACCTTTCTGCACACTGGGGTTAAGATCTGAGTGTGTGGGCTCTTCTGAGCCTTGCTGCTACATGGGTATTCAGTTGTCTGAAAAAACGCGTTTATTTCGGGCTGAAAAACACGTTTTGAAAAGTGTACTGTTACTGCCCCATAACTTACATGGGGTTGACCAAACTTGCAGAAACATGTTTATTTCTGCTGAAAAACATGTTTTGACACTTTCAGCACACTGGGGTTAAGATCTGAGTGTGTGGGCTCTTCTGAGCCTTGCTGCTACATGGGGATTCAGTTGTCTGAAAAAACGCGTTTATTTTGGGCTGAAAAACACGTTTTGAAAAGTGTACTGTTACTGCCCCATAACTTACATGGGGTTGACCAAACTTGCAGAAACATGTTTATTTCTGCTGAAAAACATGTTTTGACACTTTCAGCACACTGGGGTTAAGATCTGAGTGTGTGGGCTCTTCTGAGCCTTGTTGCTACATGGGGATTCAGTTGTCTGAAAAAACGCGTTTATTTCGGGCTGAAAAACACGTTTTGAAAAGTGTACTGTTACTGCCCCATAACTTACATGGGGTTGACCAAACTTGCAGAAACATGTTTATTTCTGCTGAAAACATGTTTGACACTTTCAGCACACTGGGGTTAAGATCTGAGTGTGTGGGCTCTTCTGAGCCTTGTTGCTACATGGGGATTCAGTTGTCTGAAAAAACGCGTTTATTTCGGGCTGAAAAATACGTTTTGAAAAGTGTACTGTTACTGCCCCATAACTTACATGGGGTTGACCAAACTTGCAGAAACATGTTTATTTCTGCTGAAAAACATGTTTTGACACTTTCAGCACACTGGGGTTAAGATCTGAGTGTGTGGGCTCTTCTGAGCCTTGCTGCTACATGGGGATTCAGTTGTCTGAAAAAACGCGTTTATTTCGGGCTGAAAAACACGTTTTGAAAAGTGTACTGTTACTGCCCCATAACTTACATGGGGTTGACCAAACTTGCAGAAACATGTTTATTTCTGCTGAAAAACACGTTTTGACCCTTTCTGCACACTGGGGTTAAGATCTGAGTGTGTGGGCTCTTCTGAGCCTTGCTGCTACATGGGTATTCAGTTGTCTGAAAAAACGCGTTTATTTCGGGCTGAAAAACACGTTTTGAAAAGTGTACTGTTACTGCCCCATAACTTACATGGGGTTGACCAAACTTGCAGAAACATGTTTATTTCTGCTGAAAAACATGTTTTGAACCTTTCTGCACACTGGGGTTAAGATCTGAGTGTGTGGGCTCTTCTGAGCCTTGTTGCTACATGGGGATTCAGTTGTCTGAAAAAACGCGTTTATTTCGGGCTGAAAAACACGTTTTGAAACGTGTACTGTTACTGCCCCATAACTTACATGGGGTTGACCAAACTTGCAGAAACATGTTTATTTCTGCTGAAAAACATGTTTTGAACCTTTCTGCACACTGGGGTTAAGATCTGAGTGTGTGGGCTCTTCTGAGCCTTGTTGCTACATGGGGATTCAGTTGTCTGAAAAAACGCGTTTATTTCGGGCTGAAAACACGTTTTGAAAAGTGTACTGTTACTGCCCCATAACTTACATGGGGTTGACCAAACTTGCAGAAACATGTTTATTTCTGCTGAAAAACATGTTTTGACACTTTCAGCACACTGGGGTTAAGATCTGAGTGTGTGGGATCTTCTGAGCCTTGTTGCTACATGGGGATTCAGCTGTCTGAAAAAACGCGTTTATTTCGGGCTGAAAAACACGTTTGAAAAGTGTACTGTTACTGCCCCATAACTTACATGGGGTTGACCAAACTTGCAGAAACATGTTTATTTCTGCTGAAAAACATGTTTTGACACTTTCAGCACACTGGGGTTAAGATCTGAGTGTGTGGGCTCTTCTGAGCCTTGTTGCTACATGGGGATTCAGTTGTCTGAAAAAACGCGTTTATTTCGGGCTGAAAAACACGTTTTGAAAAGTGTACTGTTACTGCCCCATAACTTACATGGGGTTGACCAAACTTGCAGAAACATGTTTATTTCTGCTGAAAAACATGTTTTGAACCTTTCTGCACACTGGGGTTAAGATCTGAGTGTGTGGGCTCTTCTGAGCCTTGTTGCTACATGGGGATTCAGTTGTCTGAAAAAACGCGTTTATTTCGGGCTGAAAAACACGTTTTGAAAAGTGTACTGTTACTGCCCCATAACTTACATGGGGTTGACCAAACTTGCAGAAACATGTTTATTTCTGCTGAAAAACATGTTTTGACACTTTCAGCACACTGGGGTTAAGATCTGAGTGTGTGGGATCTTCTGAGCCTTGTTGCTACATGGGGATTCAGCTGTCTGAAAAAACGCGTTTATTTCGGGCTGAAAAACACGTTTTGAAAAGTGTACTGTTACTGCCCCATAACTTACATGGGGTTGACCAAACTTGCAGAAACATGTTTATTTCTGCTGAAAAACATGTTTTGACACTTTCAGCACACTGGGGTTAAGATCTGAGTGTGTGGGCTCTTCTGAGCCTTGTTGCTACATGGGGATTCAGTTGTCTGAAAAAACGCGTTTATTTCGGGCTGAAAAACACGTTTTGAAAAGTGTACTGTTACTGCCCCATAACTTACATGGGGTTGACCAAACTTGCAGAAACATGTTTATTTCTGCTGAAAAACATGTTTTGACACTTTCAGCACACTGGGGTTAAGATCTGAGTGTGTGGGCTCTTCTGAGCCTTGTTGCTACATGGGGATTCAGTTGTCTGAAAAAACGTGTTTATTTCGGGCTGAAAAACACGTTTTGAAAAGTGTACTGTTACTGCCCCATAACTTACATGGGGTTGACCAAACTTGCAGAAACATGTTTATTTCTGCTGAAAAACATGTTTTGACACTTTCAGCACACTGGGGTTAAGATCTGAGTGTGTGGGCTCTTCTGAGCCTTGCTGCTACATGGGGATTCAGTTGTCTGAAAAAACGCGTTTATTTCGGGCTGAAAAACACGTTTTGAAAAGTGTACTGTTACTGCCCCATAACTTACATGGGGTTGACCAAACTTGCAGAAACATGTTTATTTCTGCTGAAAAACACGTTTTGACCCTTTCTGCACACTGGGGTTAAGATCTGAGTGTGTGGGCTCTTCTGAGCCTTGCTGCTACATGGGTATTCAGTTGTCTGAAAAAACGCGTTTATTTCGGGCTGAAAAACACGTTTTGAAAAGTGTACTGTTACTGCCCCATAACTTACATGGGGTTGACCAAACTTGCAGAAACATGTTTATTTCTGCTGAAAAACATGTTTTGACACTTTCAGCACACTGGGGTTAAGATCTGAGTGTGTGGGCTCTTCTGAGCCTTGTTGCTACATGGGGATTCAGTTGTCTGAAAAAACGTGTTTATTTCGGGCTGAAAAACACGTTTTGAAAAGTGTACTGTTACTGCCCCATAACTTACATGGGGTTGACCAAACTTGCAGAAACATGTTTATTTCTGCTGAAAAACATGTTTTGACACTTTCAGCACACTGGGGTTAAGATCTGAGTGTGTGGGCTCTTCTGAGCCTTGCTGCTACATGGGGATTCAGTTGTCTGAAAAAACGCGTTTATTTCGGGCTGAAAAACACGTTTTGAAAAGTGTACTGTTACTGCCCCATAACTTACATGGGGTTGACCAAACTTGCAGAAACATGTTTATTTCTGCTGAAAAACACGTTTTGACCCTTTCTGCACACTGGGGTTAAGATCTGAGTGTGTGGGCTCTTCTGAGCCTTGTTGCTACATGGGGATTCAGTTGTCTGAAAAAACGTGTTTATTTCGGGCTGAAAAACACGTTTTGAAAAGTGTACTGTTACTGCCCCATAACTTACATGGGGTTGACCAAACTTGCAGAAACATGTTTATTTCTGCTGAAAAACATGTTTTGACACTTTCAGCACACTGGGGTTAAGATCTGAGTGTGTGGGCTCTTCTGAGCCTTGCTGCTACATGGGGATTCAGTTGTCTGAAAAAACGCGTTTATTTCGGGCTGAAAAACACGTTTTGAAAAGTGTACTGTTACTGCCCCATAACTTACATGGGGTTGACCAAACTTGCAGAAACATGTTTATTTCTGCTGAAAAACATGTTTTGACACTTTCAGCACACTGGGGTTAAGATCTGAGTGTGTGGGCTCTTCTGAGCCTTGTTGCTACATGGGGATTCAGTTGTCTGAAAAAACGCGTTTATTTCGGGCTGAAAAATACGTTTTGAAAAGTGTACTGTTACTGCCCCATAACTTACATGGGGTTGACCAAACTTGCAGAAACATGTTTATTTCTGCTGAAAAACATGTTTTGACACTTTCAGCACACTGGGGTTAAGATCTGAGTGTGTGGGCTCTTCTGAGCCTTGCTGCTACATGGGGATTCAGTTGTCTGAAAAAACGCGTTTATTTCGGGCTGAAAAACACGTTTTGAAAAGTGTACTGTTACTGCCCCATAACTTACATGGGGTTGACCAAACTTGCAGAAACATGTTTATTTCTGCTGAAAAACACGTTTTGACCCTTTCTGCACACTGGGGTTAAGATCTGAGTGTGTGGGCTCTTCTGAGCCTTGCTGCTACATGGGTATTCAGTTGTCTGAAAAAACGCGTTTATTTCGGGCTGAAAAACACGTTTTGAAAAGTGTACTGTTACTGCCCCATAACTTACATGGGGTTGACCAAACTTGCAGAAACATGTTTATTTCTGCTGAAAAACATGTTTTGAACCTTTCTGCACACTGGGGTTAAGATCTGAGTGTGTGGGCTCTTCTGAGCCTTGTTGCTACATGGGGATTCAGTTGTCTGAAAAAACGCGTTTATTTCGGGCTGAAAAACACGTTTTGAAACGTGTACTGTTACTGCCCCATAACTTACATGGGGTTGACCAAACTTGCAGAAACATGTTTATTTCTGCTGAAAAACATGTTTTGAACCTTTCTGCACACTGGGGTTAAGATCTGAGTGTGTGGGCTCTTCTGAGCCTTGTTGCTACATGGGGATTCAGTTGTCTGAAAAAACGCGTTTATTTCGGGCTGAAAAACACGTTTTGAAAAGTGTACTGTTACTGCCCCATAACTTACATGGGGTTGACCAAACTTGCAGAAACATGTTTATTTCTGCTGAAAAACATGTTTTGACACTTTCAGCACACTGGGGTTAAGATCTGAGTGTGTGGGATCTTCTGAGCCTTGTTGCTACATGGGGATTCAGCTGTCTGAAAAAACGCGTTTATTTTGGGCTGAAAAACACGTTTTGAAAAGTGTACTGTTACTGCCCCATAACTTACATGGGGTTGACCAAACTTGCAGAAACATGTTTATTTCTGCTGAAAAACATGTTTTGACACTTTCAGCACACTGGGGTTAAGATCTGAGTGTGTGGGCTCTTCTGAGCCTTGTTGCTACATGGGGATTCAGTTGTCTGAAAAAACGCGTTTATTTCGGGCTGAAAAACACGTTTTGAAAAGTGTACTGTTACTGCCCCATAACTTACATGGGGTTGACCAAACTTGCAGAAACATGTTTATTTCTGCTGAAAAACATGTTTTGAACCTTTCTGCACACTGGGGTTAAGATCTGAGTGTGTGGGCTCTTCTGAGCCTTGTTGCTACATGGGGATTCAGTTGTCTGAAAAAACGCGTTTATTTCGGGCTGAAAAACACGTTTTGAAAAGTGTACTGTTACTGCCCCATAACTTACATGGGGTTGACCAAACTTGCAGAAACATGTTTATTTCTGCTGAAAAACATGTTTTGACACTTTCAGCACACTGGGGTTAAGATCTGAGTGTGTGGGATCTTCTGAGCCTTGTTGCTACATGGGGATTCAGCTGTCTGAAAAAACGCGTTTATTTCGGGCTGAAAAACACGTTTTGAAAAGTGTACTGTTACTGCCCCATAACTTACATGGGGTTGACCAAACTTGCAGAAACATGTTTATTTCTGCTGAAAAACATGTTTTGACACTTTCAGCACACTGGGGTTAAGATCTGAGTGTGTGGGCTCTTCTGAGCCTTGTTGCTACATGGGGATTCAGTTGTCTGAAAAAACGCGTTTATTTCGGGCTGAAAAACACGTTTTGAAAAGTGTACTGTTACTGCCCCATAACTTACATGGGGTTGACCAAACTTGCAGAAACATGTTTATTTCTGCTGAAAAACATGTTTTGACACTTTCAGCACACTGGGGTTAAGATCTGAGTGTGTGGGCTCTTCTGAGCCTTGTTGCTACATGGGGATTCAGTTGTCTGAAAAAACGTGTTTATTTCGGGCTGAAAAACACGTTTTGAAAAGTGTACTGTTACTGCCCCATAACTTACATGGGGTTGACCAAACTTGCAGAAACATGTTTATTTCTGCTGAAAAACATGTTTTGAACCTTTCTGCACACTGGGGTTAAGATCTGAGTGTGTGGGCTCTTCTGAGCCTTGCTGCTACATGGGTATTCAGTTGTCTGAAAAAACGCGTTTATTTCGGGCTGAAAAACACGTTTTGAAAAGTGTACTGTTACTGCCCCATAACTTACATGGGGTTGACCAAACTTGCAGAAACATGTTTATTTCTGCTGAAAAACATGTTTTGACACTTTCAGCACACTGGGGTTAAGATCTGAGTGTGTGGGCTCTTCTGAGCCTTGCTGCTACATGGGGATTCAGTTGTCTGAAAAAACGCGTTTATTTTGGGCTGAAAAACACGTTTTGAAAAGTGTACTGTTACTGCCCCATAACTTACATGGGGTTGACCAAACTTGCAGAAACATGTTTATTTCTGCTGAAAAACATGTTTTGACACTTTCAGCACACTGGGGTTAAGATCTGAGTGTGTGGGCTCTTCTGAGCCTTGTTGCTACATGGGGATTCAGTTGTCTGAAAAAACGCGTTTATTTCGGGCTGAAAAACTCGTTTTGAAAAGTGTACTGTTACTGCCCCATAACTTACATGGGGTTGACCAAACTTGCAGAAACATGTTTATTTCTGCTGAAAAACATGTTTTGACACTTTCAGCACACTGGGGTTAAGATCTGAGTGTGTGGGCTCTTCTGAGCCTTGTTGCTACATGGGGATTCAGTTGTCTGAAAAAACGCGTTTATTTCGGGCTGAAAAATACGTTTTGAAAAGTGTACTGTTACTGCCCCATAACTTACATGGGGTTGACCAAACTTGCAGAAACATGTTTATTTCTGCTGAAAAACATGTTTTGACACTTTCAGCACACTGGGGTTAAGATCTGAGTGTGTGGGCTCTTCTGAGCCTTGCTGCTACATGGGGATTCAGTTGTCTGAAAAAACGCGTTTATTTCGGGCTGAAAAACACGTTTTGAAAAGTGTACTGTTACTGCCCCATAACTTACATGGGGTTGACCAAACTTGCAGAAACATGTTTATTTCTGCTGAAAAACACGTTTTGACCCTTTCTGCACACTGGGGTTAAGATCTGAGTGTGTGGGCTCTTCTGAGCCTTGCTGCTACATGGGTATTCAGTTGTCTGAAAAAACGCGTTTATTTCGGGCTGAAAAACACGTTTTGAAAAGTGTACTGTTACTGCCCCATAACTTACATGGGGTTGACCAAACTTGCAGAAACATGTTTATTTCTGCTGAAAAACATGTTTTGAACCTTTCTGCACACTGGGGTTAAGATCTGAGTGTGTGGGCTCTTCTGAGCCTTGTTGCTACATGGGGATTCAGTTGTCTGAAAAAACGCGTTTATTTCGGGCTGAAAAACACGTTTTGAAACGTGTACTGTTACTGCCCCATAACTTACATGGGGTTGACCAAACTTGCAGAAACATGTTTATTTCTGCTGAAAAACATGTTTTGAACCTTTCTGCACACTGGGGTTAAGATCTGAGTGTGTGGGCTCTTCTGAGCCTTGTTGCTACATGGGGATTCAGTTGTCTGAAAAAACGCGTTTATTTCGGGCTGAAAAACACGTTTTGAAAAGTGTACTGTTACTGCCCCATAACTTACATGGGGTTGACCAAACTTGCAGAAACATGTTTATTTCTGCTGAAAAACATGTTTTGACACTTTCAGCACACTGGGGTTAAGATCTGAGTGTGTGGGATCTTCTGAGCCTTGTTGCTACATGGGGATTCAGCTGTCTGAAAAAACGCGTTTATTTCGGGCTGAAAAACACGTTTTGAAAAGTGTACTGTTACTGCCCCATAACTTACATGGGGTTGACCAAACTTGCAGAAACATGTTTATTTCTGCTGAAAAACATGTTTTGACACTTTCAGCACACTGGGGTTAAGATCTGAGTGTGTGGGCTCTTCTGAGCCTTGTTGCTACATGGGGATTCAGTTGTCTGAAAAAACGCGTTTATTTCGGGCTGAAAAACACGTTTTGAAAAGTGTACTGTTACTGCCCCATAACTTACATGGGGTTGACCAAACTTGCAGAAACATGTTTATTTCTGCTGAAAAACATGTTTTGAACCTTTCTGCACACTGGGGTTAAGATCTGAGTGTGTGGGCTCTTCTGAGCCTTGTTGCTACATGGGGATTCAGTTGTCTGAAAAAACGCGTTTATTTCGGGCTGAAAAACACGTTTTGAAAAGTGTACTGTTACTGCCCCATAACTTACATGGGGTTGACCAAACTTGCAGAAACATGTTTATTTCTGCTGAAAAACATGTTTTGACACTTTCAGCACACTGGGGTTAAGATCTGAGTGTGTGGGATCTTCTGAGCCTTGTTGCTACATGGGGATTCAGCTGTCTGAAAAAACGCGTTTATTTCGGGCTGAAAAACACGTTTTGAAAAGTGTACTGTTACTGCCCCATAACTTACATGGGGTTGACCAAACTTGCAGAAACATGTTTATTTCTGCTGAAAAACATGTTTTGACACTTTCAGCACACTGGGGTTAAGATCTGAGTGTGTGGGCTCTTCTGAGCCTTGTTGCTACATGGGGATTCAGTTGTCTGAAAAAACGCGTTTATTTCGGGCTGAAAAACACGTTTTGAAAAGTGTACTGTTACTGCCCCATAACTTACATGGGGTTGACCAAACTTGCAGAAACATGTTTATTTCTGCTGAAAAACATGTTTTGACACTTTCAGCACACTGGGGTTAAGATCTGAGTGTGTGGGCTCTTCTGAGCCTTGTTGCTACATGGGGATTCAGTTGTCTGAAAAAACGTGTTTATTTCGGGCTGAAAAACACGTTTTGAAAAGTGTACTGTTACTGCCCCATAACTTACATGGGGTTGACCAAACTTGCAGAAACATGTTTATTTCTGCTGAAAAACACGTTTTGACACTTTCAGCACACTGGGGTTAAGATCTGAGTGTGTGGGCTCTTCTGAGCCTTGCTGCTACATGGGGATTCAGTTGTCTGAAAAAACGCGTTTATTTCGGGCTGAAAAACACGTTTTGAAAAGTGTACTGTTACTGCCCCATAACTTACATGGGGTTGACCAAACTTGCAGAAACATGTTTATTTCTGCTGAAAAACACGTTTTGACCCTTTCTGCACACTGGGGTTAAGATCTGAGTGTGTGGGCTCTTCTGAGCCTTGCTGCTACATGGGTATTCAGTTGTCTGAAAAAACGCGTTTATTTCGGGCTGAAAAACACGTTTTGAAAAGTGTACTGTTACTGCCCCATAACTTACATGGGGTTGACCAAACTTGCAGAAACATGTTTATTTCTGCTGAAAAACATGTTTTGACACTTTCAGCACACTGGGGTTAAGATCTGAGTGTGTGGGCTCTTCTGAGCCTTGTTGCTACATGGGGATTCAGTTGTCTGAAAAAACGTGTTTATTTCGGGCTGAAAAACACGTTTTGAAAAGTGTACTGTTACTGCCCCATAACTTACATGGGGTTGACCAAACTTGCAGAAACATGTTTATTTCTGCTGAAAAACATGTTTTGACACTTTCAGCACACTGGGGTTAAGATCTGAGTGTGTGGGCTCTTCTGAGCCTTGCTGCTACATGGGGATTCAGTTGTCTGAAAAAACGCGTTTATTTCGGGCTGAAAAACACGTTTTGAAAAGTGTACTGTTACTGCCCCATAACTTACATGGGGTTGACCAAACTTGCAGAAACATGTTTATTTCTGCTGAAAAACACGTTTTGACCCTTTCTGCACACTGGGGTTAAGATCTGAGTGTGTGGGCTCTTCTGAGCCTTGTTGCTACATGGGGATTCAGTTGTCTGAAAAAACGCGTTTATTTCGGGCTGAAAAACACGTTTTGAAAAGTGTACTGTTACTGCCCCATAACTTACATGGGGTTGACCAAACTTGCAGAAACATGTTTATTTCTGCTGAAAAACATGTTTTGACACTTTCAGCACACTGGGGTTAAGATCTGAGTGTGTGGGCTCTTCTGAGCCTTGTTGCTACATGGGGATTCAGTTGTCTGAAAAAACGCGTTTATTTCGGGCTGAAAAATACGTTTTGAAAAGTGTACTGTTACTGCCCCATAACTTACATGGGGTTGACCAAACTTGCAGAAACATGTTTATTTCTGCTGAAAAACATGTTTTGACACTTTCAGCACACTGGGGTTAAGATCTGAGTGTGTGGGCTCTTCTGAGCCTTGCTGCTACATGGGGATTCAGTTGTCTGAAAAAACGCGTTTATTTCGGGCTGAAAAACACGTTTTGAAAAGTGTACTGTTACTGCCCCATAACTTACATGAGGTTGACCAAACTTGCAGAAACATTTTTATTTCTGCTGAAAAACACGTTTTGACCCTTTCTGCACACTGGGGTTAAGATCTGAGTGTGTGGGCTCTTCTGAGCCTTGCTGCTACATGGGTATTCAGTTGTCTGAAAATCGCGTTTATTTCGGGCTGAAAAACACGTTTTGAAAAGTGTACTGTTACTGCCCCATAACTTACATGGGGTTGACCAAACTTGCAGAAACATGTTTATTTCTGCTGAAAAACATGTTTTGAACCTTTCTGCACACTGGGGTTAAGATCTGAGTGTGTGGGCTCTTCTGAGCCTTGTTGCTACATGGGGATTCAGTTGTCTGAAAAAACGCGTTTATTTCGGGCTGAAAAACACGTTTTGAAACGTGTACTGTTACTGCCCCATAACTTACATGGGGTTGACCAAACTTGCAGAAACATGTTTATTTCTGCTGAAAAACATGTTTTGAACCTTTCTGCACACTGGGGTTAAGATCTGAGTGTGTGGGCTCTTCTGAGCCTTGTTGCTACATGGGGATTCAGTTGTCTGAAAAAACGCGTTTATTTCGGGCTGAAAAACACGTTTTGAAAAGTGTACTGTTACTGCCCCATAACTTACATGGGGTTGACCAAACTTGCAGAAACATGTTTATTTCTGCTGAAAAACATGTTTTGACACTTTCAGCACACTGGGGTTAAGATCTGAGTGTGTGGGATCTTCTGAGCCTTGTTGCTACATGGGGATTCAGCTGTCTGAAAAAACGCGTTTATTTCGGGCTGAAAAACACGTTTTGAAAAGTGTACTGTTACTGCCCCATAACTTACATGGGGTTGACCAAACTTGCAGAAACATGTTTATTTCTGCTGAAAAACATGTTTTGACACTTTCAGCACACTGGGGTTAAGATCTGAGTGTGTGGGCTCTTCTGAGCCTTGTTGCTACATGGGGATTCAGTTGTCTGAAAAAACGCGTTTATTTCGGGCTGAAAAACACGTTTTGAAAAGTGTACTGTTACTGCCCCATAACTTACATGGGGTTGACCAAACTTGCAGAAACATGTTTATTTCTGCTGAAAAACATGTTTTGAACCTTTCTGCACACTGGGGTTAAGATCTGAGTGTGTGGGCTCTTCTGAGCCTTGTTGCTACATGGGGATTCAGTTGTCTGAAAAAACGCGTTTATTTCGGGCTGAAAAACACGTTTTGAAAAGTGTACTGTTACTGCCCCATAACTTACATGGGGTTGACCAAACTTGCAGAAACATGTTTATTTCTGCTGAAAAACATGTTTTGACACTTTCAGCACACTGGGGTTAAGATCTGAGTGTGTGGGATCTTCTGAGCCTTGTTGCTACATGGGGATTCAGCTGTCTGAAAAAACGCGTTTATTTCGGGCTGAAAAACACGTTTTGAAAAGTGTACTGTTACTGCCCCATAACTTACATGGGGTTGACCAAACTTGCAGAAACATGTTTATTTCTGCTGAAAAACATGTTTTGACACTTTCAGCACACTGGGGTTAAGATCTGAGTGTGTGGGCTCTTCTGAGCCTTGTTGCTACATGGGGATTCAGTTGTCTGAAAAAACGCGTTTATTTCGGGCTGAAAAACACGTTTTGAAAAGTGTACTGTTACTGCCCCATAACTTACATGGGGTTGACCAAACTTGCAGAAACATGTTTATTTCTGCTGAAAAACATGTTTTGACACTTTCAGCACACTGGGGTTAAGATCTGAGTGTGTGGGCTCTTCTGAGCCTTGTTGCTACATGGGGATTCAGTTGTCTGAAAAAACGTGTTTATTTCGGGCTGAAAAACACGTTTTGAAAAGTGTACTGTTACTGCCCCATAACTTACATGGGGTTGACCAAACTTGCAGAAACATGTTTATTTCTGCTGAAAAACATGTTTTGACACTTTCAGCACACTGGGGTTAAGATCTGAGTGTGTGGGCTCTTCTGAGCCTTGCTGCTACATGGGGATTCAGTTGTCTGAAAAAACGCGTTTATTTCGGGCTGAAAAACACGTTTTGAAAAGTGTACTGTTACTGCCCCATAACTTACATGGGGTTGACCAAACTTGCAGAAACATGTTTATTTCTGCTGAAAAACACGTTTTGACCCTTTCTGCACACTGGGGTTAAGATCTGAGTGTGTGGGCTCTTCTGAGCCTTGCTGCTACATGGGTATTCAGTTGTCTGAAAAAACGCGTTTATTTCGGGCTGAAAAACACGTTTTGAAAAGTGTACTGTTACTGCCCCATAACTTACATGGGGTTGACCAAACTTGCAGAAACATGTTTATTTCTGCTGAAAAACACGTTTTGACCCTTTCTGCACACTGGGGTTAAGATCTGAGTGTGTGGGCTCTTCTGAGCCTTGCTGCTACATGGGTATTCAGTTGTCTGAAAAAACGCGTTTATTTCGGGCTGAAAAACACGTTTTGAAAAGTGTACTGTTACTGCCCCATAACTTACATGGGGTTGACCAAACTTGCAGAAACATGTTTATTTCTGCTGAAAAACATGTTTTGACACTTTCAGCACACTGGGGTTAAGATCTGAGTGTGTGGGCTCTTCTGAGCCTTGCTGCTACATGGGGATTCAGTTGTCTGAAAAAACGCGTTTATTTCGGGCTGAAAAACACGTTTTGAAAAGTGTACTGTTACTGCCCCATAACTTACATGGGGTTGACCAAACTTGCAGAAACATGTTTATTTCTGCTGAAAAACACGTTTTGACCCTTTCTGCACACTGGGGTTAAGATCTGAGTGTGTGGGCTCTTCTGAGCCTTGTTGCTACATGGGGATTCAGTTGTCTGAAAAAACGTGTTTATTTCGGGCTGAAAAACACGTTTTGAAAAGTGTACTGTTACTGCCCCATAACTTACATGGGGTTGACCAAACTTGCAGAAACATGTTTATTTCTGCTGAAAAACATGTTTTGACACTTTCAGCACACTGGGGTTAAGATCTGAGTGTGTGGGCTCTTCTGAGCCTTGCTGCTACATGGGGATTCAGTTGTCTGAAAAAACGCGTTTATTTCGGGCTGAAAAACACGTTTTGAAAAGTGTACTGTTACTGCCCCATAACTTACATGGGGTTGACCAAACTTGCAGAAACATGTTTATTTCTGCTGAAAAACATGTTTTGACACTTTCAGCACACTGGGGTTAAGATCTGAGTGTGTGGGCTCTTCTGAGCCTTGTTGCTACATGGGGATTCAGTTGTCTGAAAAAACGTGTTTATTTCGGGCTGAAAAACACGTTTTGAAAAGTGTACTGTTACTGCCCCATAACTTACATGGGGTTGACCAAACTTGCAGAAACATGTTTATTTCTGCTGAAAAACATGTTTTGATACTTTCAGCACACTGGGGTTAAGATCTGAGTGTGTGGGCTCTTCTGAGCCTTGCTGCTACATGGGGATTCAGTTGTCTGAAAAAACGCGTTTATTTCGGGCTGAAAAACACGTTTTGAAAAGTGTACTGTTACTGCCCCATAACTTACATGGGGTTGACCAAACTTGCAGAAACATGTTTATTTCTGCTGAAAAACACGTTTTGACCCTTTCTGCACACTGGGGTTAAGATCTGAGTGTGTGGGCTCTTCTGAGCCTTGCTGCTACATGGGTATTCAGTTGTCTGAAAAAACGCGTTTATTTCGGGCTGAAAAACACGTTTTGAAAAGTGTACTGTTACTGCCCCATAACTTACATGGGGTTGACCAAACTTGCAGAAACATGTTTATTTCTGCTGAAAAACACGTTTTGACCCTTTCTGCACACTGGGGTTAAGATCTGAGTGTGTGGGCTCTTCTGAGCCTTGCTGCTACATGGGTATTCAGTTGTCTGAAAAAACGCGTTTATTTCGGGCTGAAAAACACGTTTTGAAAAGTGTACTGTTACTGCCCCATAACTTACATGGGGTTGACCAAACTTGCAGAAACATGTTTATTTCTGCTGAAAAACATGTTTTGAACCTTTCTGCACACTGGGGTTAAGATCTGAGTGTGTGGGCTCTTCTGAGCCTTGTTGCTACATGGGGATTCAGTTGTCTGAAAAAACGCGTTTATTTCGGGCTGAAAAACACGTTTTGAAAAGTGTACTGTTACTGCCCCATAACTTACATGGGGTTGACCAAACTTGCAGAAACATGTTTATTTCTGCTGAAAAACATGTTTTGAACCTTTCTGCACACTGGGGTTAAGATCTGAGTGTGTGGGCTCTTCTGAGCCTTGTTGCTACATGGGGATTCAGTTGTCTGAAAAAACGTGTTTATTTCGGGCTGAAAAACACGTTTTGAAAAGTGTACTGTTACTGCCCCATAACTTACATGGGGTTGACCAAACTTGCAGAAACATGTTTATTTCTGCTGAAAAACATGTTTTGACACTTTCAGCACACTGGGGTTAAGATCTGAGTGTGTGGGCTCTTCTGAGCCTTGCTGCTACATGGGGATTCAGTTGTCTGAAAAAACGCGTTTATTTCGGGCTGAAAAACACGTTTTGAAAAGTGTACTGTTACTGCCCCATAACTTACATGGGGTTGACCAAACTTGCAGAAACATGTTTATTTCTGCTGAAAAACATGTTTTGACACTTTCAGCACACTGGGGTTAAGATCTGAGTGTGTGGGCTCTTCTGAGCCTTGCTGCTACATGGGGATTCAGTTGTCTGAAAAAACGCGTTTATTTCGGGCTGAAAAACACGTTTTGAAAAGTGTACTGTTACTGCCCCATAACTTACATGGGGTTGACCAAACTTGCAGAAACATGTTTATTTCTGCTGAAAAACATGTTTTGACACTTTCAGCACACTGGGGTTAAGATCTGAGTGTGTGGGCTCTTCTGAGCCTTGCTGCTACATGGGGATTCAGTTGTCTGAAAAAACGCGTTTATTTCGGGCTGAAAAACACGTTTTGAAAAGTGTACTGTTACTGCCCCATAACTTACATGGGGTTGACCAAACTTGCAGAAACATGTTTATTTCTGCTGAAAAACATGTTTTGACACTTTCAGCACACTGGGGTTAAGATCTGAGTGTGTGGGCTCTTCTGAGCCTTGTTGCTACATGGGGATTCAGTTGTCTGAAAAAACGCGTTTATTTCGGGCTGAAAAACACGTTTTGAAACGTGTACTGTTACTGCCCCATAACTTACATGGGGTTGACCAAACTTGCAGAAACATGTTTATTTCTGCTGAAAAACATGTTTTGAACCTTTCTGCACACTGGGGTTAAGATCTGAGTGTGTGGGCTCTTCTGAGCCTTGCTGCTACATGGGTATTCAGTTGTCTGAAAAAACGCGTTTATTTCGGGCTGAAAAACACGTTTTGAAAAGTGTACTGTTACTGCCCCATAACTTACATGGGGTTGACCAAACTTGCAGAAACATGTTTATTTCTGCTGAAAAACATGTTTTGACACTTTCAGCACACTGGGGTTAAGATCTGAGTGTGTGGGCTCTTCTGAGCCTTGCTGCTACATGGGGATTCAGTTGTCTGAAAAAACGCGTTTATTTTGGGCTGAAAAACACGTTTTGAAAAGTGTACTGTTACTGCCCCATAACTTACATGGGGTTGACCAAACTTGCAGAAACATGTTTATTTCTGCTGAAAAACATGTTTTGACACTTTCAGCACACTGGGGTTAAGATCTGAGTGTGTGGGCTCTTCTGAGCCTTGTTGCTACATGGGGATTCAGTTGTCTGAAAAAACGCGTTTATTTCGGGCTGAAAAACACGTTTTGAAAAGTGTACTGTTACTGCCCCATAACTTACATGGGGTTGACCAAACTTGCAGAAACATGTTTATTTCTGCTGAAAAACATGTTTTGACACTTTCAGCACACTGGGGTTAAGATCTGAGTGTGTGGGCTCTTCTGAGCCTTGCTGCTACATGGGGATTCAGTTGTCTGAAAAAACGCGTTTATTTCGGGCTGAAAAACACGTTTTGAAAAGTGTACTGTTACTGCCCCATAACTTACATGGGGTTGACCAAACTTGCAGAAACATGTTTATTTCTGCTGAAAAACATGTTTTGACACTTTCAGCACACTGGGGTTAAGATCTGAGTGTGTGGGCTCTTCTGAGCCTTGTTGCTACATGGGGATTCAGTTGTCTGAAAAAACGCGTTTATTTCGGGCTGAAAAATACGTTTTGAAAAGTGTACTGTTACTGCCCCATAACTTACATGGGGTTGACCAAACTTGCAGAAACATGTTTATTTCTGCTGAAAAACATGTTTTGACACTTTCAGCACACTGGGGTTAAGATCTGAGTGTGTGGGCTCTTCTGAGCCTTGCTGCTACATGGGGATTCAGTTGTCTGAAAAAACGCGTTTATTTCGGGCTGAAAAACACGTTTTGAAAAGTGTACTGTTACTGCCCCATAACTTACATGGGGTTGACCAAACTTGCAGAAACATGTTTATTTCTGCTGAAAAACACGTTTTGACCCTTTCTGCACACTGGGGTTAAGATCTGAGTGTGTGGGCTCTTCTGAGCCTTGCTGCTACATGGGTATTCAGTTGTCTGAAAAAACGCGTTTATTTCGGGCTGAAAAACACGTTTTGAAAAGTGTACTGTTACTGCCCCATAACTTACATGGGGTTGACCAAACTTGCAGAAACATGTTTATTTCTGCTGAAAAACATGTTTTGAACCTTTCTGCACACTGGGGTTAAGATCTGAGTGTGTGGGCTCTTCTGAGCCTTGTTGCTACATGGGGATTCAGTTGTCTGAAAAAACGCGTTTATTTCGGGCTGAAAAACACGTTTTGAAACGTGTACTGTTACTGCCCCATAACTTACATGGGGTTGACCAAACTTGCAGAAACATGTTTATTTCTGCTGAAAAACATGTTTTGAACCTTTCTGCACACTGGGGTTAAGATCTGAGTGTGTGGGCTCTTCTGAGCCTTGTTGCTACATGGGGATTCAGTTGTCTGAAAAAACGCGTTTATTTCGGGCTGAAAAACACGTTTTGAAAAGTGTACTGTTACTGCCCCATAACTTACATGGGGTTGACCAAACTTGCAGAAACATGTTTATTTCTGCTGAAAAACATGTTTTGACACTTTCAGCACACTGGGGTTAAGATCTGAGTGTGTGGGATCTTCTGAGCCTTGTTGCTACATGGGGATTCAGCTGTCTGAAAAAACGCGTTTATTTCGGGCTGAAAAACACGTTTTGAAAAGTGTACTGTTACTGCCCCATAACTTACATGGGGTTGACCAAACTTGCAGAAACATGTTTATTTCTGCTGAAAAACATGTTTTGACACTTTCAGCACACTGGGGTTAAGATCTGAGTGTGTGGGCTCTTCTGAGCCTTGTTGCTACATGGGGATTCAGTTGTCTGAAAAAACGCGTTTATTTCGGGCTGAAAAACACGTTTTGAAAAGTGTACTGTTACTGCCCCATAACTTACATGGGGTTGACCAAACTTGCAGAAACATGTTTATTTCTGCTGAAAAACATGTTTTGAACCTTTCTGCACACTGGGGTTAAGATCTGAGTGTGTGGGCTCTTCTGAGCCTTGTTGCTACATGGGGATTCAGTTGTCTGAAAAAACGCGTTTATTTCGGGCTGAAAAACACGTTTTGAAAAGTGTACTGTTACTGCCCCATAACTTACATGGGGTTGACCAAACTTGCAGAAACATGTTTATTTCTGCTGAAAAACATGTTTTGACACTTTCAGCACACTGGGGTTAAGATCTGAGTGTGTGGGCTCTTCTGAGCCTTGTTGCTACATGGGGATTCAGTTGTCTGAAAAAACGCGTTTATTTCGGGCTGAAAAACACGTTTTGAAAAGTGTACTGTTACTGCCCCATAACTTACATGGGGTTGACCAAACTTGCAGAAACATGTTTATTTCTGCTGAAAAACATGTTTTGACACTTTCAGCACACTGGGGTTAAGATCTGAGTGTGTGGGCTCTTCTGAGCCTTGCTGCTACATGGGGATTCAGTTGTCTGAAAAAACGCGTTTATTTCGGGCTGAAAAACACGTTTTGAAAAGTGTACTGTTACTGCCCCATAACTTACATGGGGTTGACCAAACTTGCAGAAACATGTTTATTTCTGCTGAAAAACATGTTTTGACACTTTCAGCACACTGGGGTTAAGATCTGAGTGTGTGGGCTCTTCTGAGCCTTGTTGCTACATGGGGATTCAGTTGTCTGAAAAAACGCGTTTATTTCGGGCTGAAAAATACGTTTTGAAAAGTGTACTGTTACTGCCCCATAACTTACATGGGGTTGACCAAACTTGCAGAAACATGTTTATTTCTGCTGAAAAACATGTTTTGACACTTTCAGCACACTGGGGTTAAGATCTGAGTGTGTGGGCTCTTCTGAGCCTTGCTGCTACATGGGGATTCAGTTGTCTGAAAAAACGCGTTTATTTCGGGCTGAAAAACACGTTTTGAAAAGTGTACTGTTACTGCCCCATAACTTACATGGGGTTGACCAAACTTGCAGAAACATGTTTATTTCTGCTGAAAAACACGTTTTGACCCTTTCTGCACACTGGGGTTAAGATCTGAGTGTGTGGGCTCTTCTGAGCCTTGCTGCTACATGGGTATTCAGTTGTCTGAAAAAACGCGTTTATTTCGGGCTGAAAAACACGTTTTGAAAAGTGTACTGTTACTGCCCCATAACTTACATGGGGTTGACCAAACTTGCAGAAACATGTTTATTTCTGCTGAAAAACATGTTTTGAACCTTTCTGCACACTGGGGTTAAGATCTGAGTGTGTGGGCTCTTCTGAGCCTTGTTGCTACATGGGGATTCAGTTGTCTGAAAAAACGCGTTTATTTCGGGCTGAAAAACACGTTTTGAAACGTGTACTGTTACTGCCCCATAACTTACATGGGGTTGACCAAACTTGCAGAAACATGTTTATTTCTGCTGAAAAACATGTTTTGAACCTTTCTGCACACTGGGGTTAAGATCTGAGTGTGTGGGCTCTTCTGAGCCTTGTTGCTACATGGGGATTCAGTTGTCTGAAAAAACGCGTTTATTTCGGGCTGAAAAACACGTTTTGAAAAGTGTACTGTTACTGCCCCATAACTTACATGGGGTTGACCAAACTTGCAGAAACATGTTTATTTCTGCTGAAAAACATGTTTTGACACTTTCAGCACACTGGGGTTAAGATCTGAGTGTGTGGGATCTTCTGAGCCTTGTTGCTACATGGGGATTCAGCTGTCTGAAAAAACGCGTTTATTTCGGGCTGAAAAACACGTTTTGAAAAGTGTACTGTTACTGCCCCATAACTTACATGGGGTTGACCAAACTTGCAGAAACATGTTTATTTCTGCTGAAAAACATGTTTTGACACTTTCAGCACACTGGGGTTAAGATCTGAGTGTGTGGGCTCTTCTGAGCCTTGTTGCTACATGGGGATTCAGTTGTCTGAAAAAACGCGTTTATTTCGGGCTGAAAAACACGTTTTGAAAAGTGTACTGTTACTGCCCCATAACTTACATGGGGTTGACCAAACTTGCAGAAACATGTTTATTTCTGCTGAAAAACATGTTTTGAACCTTTCTGCACACTGGGGTTAAGATCTGAGTGTGTGGGCTCTTCTGAGCCTTGTTGCTACATGGGGATTCAGTTGTCTGAAAAAACGCGTTTATTTCGGGCTGAAAAACACGTTTTGAAAAGTGTACTGTTACTGCCCCATAACTTACATGGGGTTGACCAAACTTGCAGAAACATGTTTATTTCTGCTGAAAAACATGTTTTGACACTTTCAGCACACTGGGGTTAAGATCTGAGTGTGTGGGATCTTCTGAGCCTTGTTGCTACATGGGGATTCAGCTGTCTGAAAAAACGCGTTTATTTCGGGCTGAAAAACACGTTTTGAAAAGTGTACTGTTACTGCCCCATAACTTACATGGGGTTGACCAAACTTGCAGAAACATGTTTATTTCTGCTGAAAAACATGTTTTGACACTTTCAGCACACTGGGGTTAAGATCTGAGTGTGTGGGCTCTTCTGAGCCTTGTTGCTACATGGGGATTCAGTTGTCTGAAAAAACGCGTTTATTTCGGGCTGAAAAACACGTTTTGAAAAGTGTACTGTTACTGCCCCATAACTTACATGGGGTTGACCAAACTTGCAGAAACATGTTTATTTCTGCTGAAAAACATGTTTTGACACTTTCAGCACACTGGGGTTAAGATCTGAGTGTGTGGGCTCTTCTGAGCCTTGTTGCTACATGGGGATTCAGTTGTCTGAAAAAACGTGTTTATTTCGGGCTGAAAAACACGTTTTGAAAAGTGTACTGTTACTGCCCCATAACTTACATGGGGTTGACCAAACTTGCAGAAACATGTTTATTTCTGCTGAAAAACATGTTTTGACACTTTCAGCACACTGGGGTTAAGATCTGAGTGTGTGGGCTCTTCTGAGCCTTGCTGCTACATGGGGATTCAGTTGTCTGAAAAAACGCGTTTATTTCGGGCTGAAAAACACGTTTTGAAAAGTGTACTGTTACTGCCCCATAACTTACATGGGGTTGACCAAACTTGCAGAAACATGTTTATTTCTGCTGAAAAACACGTTTTGACCCTTTCTGCACACTGGGGTTAAGATCTGAGTGTGTGGGCTCTTCTGAGCCTTGCTGCTACATGGGTATTCAGTTGTCTGAAAAAACGCGTTTATTTCGGGCTGAAAAACACGTTTTGAAAAGTGTACTGTTACTGCCCCATAACTTACATGGGGTTGACCAAACTTGCAGAAACATGTTTATTTCTGCTGAAAAACATGTTTTGACACTTTCAGCACACTGGGGTTAAGATCTGAGTGTGTGGGCTCTTCTGAGCCTTGTTGCTACATGGGGATTCAGTTGTCTGAAAAAACGTGTTTATTTCGGGCTGAAAAACACGTTTTGAAAAGTGTACTGTTACTGCCCCATAACTTACATGGGGTTGACCAAACTTGCAGAAACATGTTTATTTCTGCTGAAAAACATGTTTTGACACTTTCAGCACACTGGGGTTAAGATCTGAGTGTGTGGGCTCTTCTGAGCCTTGCTGCTACATGGGGATTCAGTTGTCTGAAAAAACGCGTTTATTTCGGGCTGAAAAACACGTTTTGAAAAGTGTACTGTTACTGCCCCATAACTTACATGGGGTTGACCAAACTTGCAGAAACATGTTTATTTCTGCTGAAAAACACGTTTTGACCCTTTCTGCACACTGGGGTTAAGATCTGAGTGTGTGGGCTCTTCTGAGCCTTGTTGCTACATGGGGATTCAGTTGTCTGAAAAAACGTGTTTATTTCGGGCTGAAAAACACGTTTTGAAAAGTGTACTGTTACTGCCCCATAACTTACATGGGGTTGACCAAACTTGCAGAAACATGTTTATTTCTGCTGAAAAACATGTTTTGACACTTTCAGCACACTGGGGTTAAGATCTGAGTGTGTGGGCTCTTCTGAGCCTTGCTGCTACATGGGGATTCAGTTGTCTGAAAAAACGCGTTTATTTCGGGCTGAAAAACACGTTTTGAAAAGTGTACTGTTACTGCCCCATAACTTACATGGGGTTGACCAAACTTGCAGAAACATGTTTATTTCTGCTGAAAAACATGTTTTGACACTTTCAGCACACTGGGGTTAAGATCTGAGTGTGTGGGCTCTTCTGAGCCTTGTTGCTACATGGGGATTCAGTTGTCTGAAAAAACGTGTTTATTTCGGGCTGAAAAACACGTTTTGAAAAGTGTACTGTTACTGCCCCATAACTTACATGGGGTTGACCAAACTTGCAGAAACATGTTTATTTCTGCTGAAAAACATGTTTTGACACTTTCAGCACACTGGGGTTAAGATCTGAGTGTGTGGGCTCTTCTGAGCCTTGCTGCTACATGGGGATTCAGTTGTCTGAAAAAACGCGTTTATTTCGGGCTGAAAAACACGTTTTGAAAAGTGTACTGTTACTGCTCCATAACTTACATGGGGTTGACCAAACTTGCAGAAACATGTTTATTTCTGCTGAAAAACACGTTTTGACCCTTTCTGCACACTGGGGTTAAGATCTGAGTGTGTGGGCTCTTCTGAGCCTTGCTGCTACATGGGTATTCAGTTGTCTGAAAAAACGCGTTTATTTCGGGCTGAAAAACACGTTTTGAAAAGTGTACTGTTACTGCCCCATAACTTACATGGGGTTGACCAAACTTGCAGAAACATGTTTATTTCTGCTGAAAAACACGTTTTGACCCTTTCTGCACACTGGGGTTAAGATCTGAGTGTGTGGGCTCTTCTGAGCCTTGCTGCTACATGGGTATTCAGTTGTCTGAAAAAACGCGTTTATTTCGGGCTGAAAAACACGTTTTGAAAAGTGTACTGTTACTTCCCCATAACTTACATGGGGTTGACCAAACTTGCAGAAACATGTTTATTTCTGCTGAAAAACATGTTTTGAACCTTTCTGCACACTGGGGTTAAGATCTGAGTGTGTGGGCTCTTCTGAGCCTTGTTGCTACATGGGGATTCAGTTGTCTGAAAAAACGCGTTTATTTCGGGCTGAAAAACACGTTTTGAAACGTGTACTGTTACTGCCCCATAACTTACATGGGGTTGACCAAACTTGCAGAAACATGTTTATTTCTGCTGAAAAACATGTTTTGAACCTTTCTGCACACTGGGGTTAAGATCTGAGTGTGTGGGCTCTTCTGAGCCTTGTTGCTACATGGGGATTCAGTTGTCTGAAAAAACGTGTTTATTTCGGGCTGAAAAAAACGTTTTGAAAAGTGTACTGTTACTGCCCCATAACTTACATGGGGTTGACCAAACTTGCAGAAACATGTTTATTTCTGCTGAAAAACATGTTTTGACACTTTCAGCACACTGGGGTTAAGATCTGAGTGTGTGGGCTCTTCTGAGCCTTGCTGCTACATGGGGATTCAGTTGTCTGAAAAAACGCGTTTATTTCGGGCTGAAAAACACGTTTTGAAAAGTGTACTGTTACTGCCCCATAACTTACATGGGGTTGACCAAACTTGCAGAAACATGTTTATTTCTGCTGAAAAACACGTTTTGACCCTTTCTGCACACTGGGGTTAAGATCTGAGTGTGTGGGCTCTTCTGAGCCTTGCTGCTACATGGGTATTCAGTTGTCTGAAAAAACGCGTTTATTTCGGGCTGAAAAACACGTTTTGAAAAGTGTACTGTTACTGCCCCATAACTTACATGGGGTTGACCAAACTTGCAGAAACATGTTTATTTCTGCTGAAAAACACGTTTTGACCCTTTCTGCACACTGGGGTTAAGATCTGAGTGTGTGGGCTCTTCTGAGCCTTGCTGCTACATGGGTATTCAGTTGTCTGAAAAAACGCGTTTATTTCGGGCTGAAAAACACGTTTTGAAAAGTGTACTGTTACTGCCCCATAACTTACATGGGGTTGACCAAACTTGCAGAAACATGTTTATTTCTGCTGAAAAACATGTTTTGACACTTTCAGCACACTGGGGTTAAGATCTGAGTGTGTGGGCTCTTCTGAGCCTTGTTGCTACATGGGGATTCAGTTGTCTGAAAAAACGTGTTTATTTCGGGCTGAAAAACACGTTTTGAAAAGTGTACTGTTACTGCCCCATAACTTACATGGGGTTGACCAAACTTGCAGAAACATGTTTATTTCTGCTGAAAAACATGTTTTGACACTTTCAGCACACTGGGGTTAAGATCTGAGTGTGTGGGCTCTTCTGAGCCTTGCTGCTACATGGGGATTCAGTTGTCTGAAAAAACGCGTTTATTTCGGGCTGAAAAACACGTTTTGAAAAGTGTACTGTTACTGCCCCATAACTTACATGGGGTTGACCAAACTTGCAGAAACATGTTTATTTCTGCTGAAAAACATGTTTTGACACTTTCAGCACACTGGGGTTAAGATCTGAGTGTGTGGGCTCTTCTGAGCCTTGCTGCTACATGGGTATTCAGTTGTCTGAAAAAACGCGTTTATTTCGGGCTGAAAAACACGTTTTGAAACGTGTACTGTTACTGCCCCATAACTTACATGGGGTTGACCAAACTTGCAGAAACATGTTTATTTCTGCTGAAAAACATGTTTTGAACCTTTCTGCACACTGGGGTTAAGATCTGAGTGTGTGGGCTCTTCTGAGCCTTGTTGCTACATGGGGATTCAGTTGTCTGAAAAAACGCGTTTATTTCGGGCTGAAAAACACGTTTTGAAAAAGTGTACTGTTACTGCCCCATAACTTACATGGGGTTGACCAAACTTGCAGAAACATGTTTATTTCTGCTGAAAAACATGTTTTGACACTTTCAGCACACTGGGGTTAAGATCTGAGTGTGTGGGCTCTTCTGAGCCTTGTTGCTACATGGGGATTCAGTTGTCTGAAAAAACGTGTTTATTTCGGGCTGAAAAACACGTTTTGAAAAGTGTACTGTTACTGCCCCATAACTTACATGGGGTTGACCAAACTTGCAGAAACATGTTTATTTCTGCTGAAAAACATGTTTTGACACTTTCAGCACACTGGGGTTAAGATCTGAGTGTGTGGGCTCTTCTGAGCCTTGCTGCTACATGGGGATTCAGTTGTCTGAAAAAACGCGTTTATTTCGGGCTGAAAAACACGTTTTGAAAAGTGTACTGTTACTGCCCCATAACTTACATGGGGTTGACCAAACTTGCAGAAACATGTTTATTTCTGCTGAAAAACATGTTTTGACACTTTCAGCACACTGGGGTTAAGATCTGAGTGTGTGGGCTCTTCTGAGCCTTGTTGCTACATGGGGATTCAGTTGTCTGAAAAAACGTGTTTATTTCGGGCTGAAAAACACGTTTTGAAAAGTGTACTGTTACTGCCCATAACTTACATGGGGTTGACCAAACTTGCAGAAACATGTTTATTTCTGCTGAAAAACATGTTTTGACACTTTCAGCACACTGGGGTTAAGATCTGAGTGTGTGGGCTCTTCTGAGCCTTGCTGCTACATGGGGATTCAGTTGTCTGAAAAAACGCGTTTATTTCGGGCTGAAAAACACGTTTTGAAAAGTGTACTGTTACTGCCCCATAACTTACATGGGGTTGACCAAACTTGCAGAAACATGTTTATTTCTGCTGAAAAACACGTTTTGACCCTTTCTGCACACTGGGGTTAAGATCTGAGTGTGTGGGCTCTTCTGAGCCTTGCTGCTACATGGGTATTCAGTTGTCTGAAAAAACGCGTTTATTTCGGGCTGAAAAACACGTTTTGAAAAGTGTACTGTTACTGCCCCATAACTTACATGGGGTTGACCAAACTTGCAGAAACATGTTTATTTCTGCTGAAAAACACGTTTTGACCCTTTCTGCACACTGGGGTTAAGATCTGAGTGTGTGGGCTCTTCTGAGCCTTGCTGCTACATGGGTATTCAGTTGTCTGAAAAAACGCGTTTATTTCGGGCTGAAAAACACGTTTTGAAAAGTGTACTGTTACTGCCCCATAACTTACATGGGGTTGACCAAACTTGCAGAAACATGTTTATTTCTGCTGAAAAACATGTTTTGAACCTTTCTGCACACTGGGGTTAAGATCTGAGTGTGTGGGCTCTTCTGAGCCTTGTTGCTACATGGGGATTCAGTTGTCTGAAAAAACGTGTTTATTTCGGGCTGAAAAACACGTTTTGAAAAGTGTACTGTTACTGCCCCATAACTTACATGGGGTTGACCAAACTTGCAGAAACATGTTTATTTCTGCTGAAAAACATGTTTTGACACTTTCAGCACACTGGGGTTAAGATCTGAGTGTGTGGGCTCTTCTGAGCCTTGCTGCTACATGGGGATTCAGTTGTCTGAAAAAACGCGTTTATTTCGGGCTGAAAAACACGTTTTGAAAAGTGTACTGTTACTGCCCCATAACTACATGGGGGTTGACCAAAACTTGCAGAAACATGTTTATTTCTGCTGAAAAACACGTTTTGACCCTTTCTGCACACTGGGGTTAAGATCTGAGTGTGTGGGCTCTTCTGAGCCTTGCTGCTACATGGGTATTCAGTTGTCTGAAAAAACGCGTTTATTTCGGGCTGAAAAACACGTTTTGAAAAGTGTACTGTTACTGCCCCATAACTTACATGGGGTTGACCAAACTTGCAGAAACATGTTTATTTCTGCTGAAAAACATGTTTTGACACTTTCAGCACACTGGGTTAAGATCTGAGTGTGTGGGCTCTTCTGAGCCTTGTTGCTACATGGGGATTCAGTTGTCTGAAAAAACGTGTTTATTTCGGGCTGAAAAACACGTTTTGAAAAGTGTACTGTTACTGCCCCATAACTTACATGGGGTTGACCAAACTTGCAGAAACATGTTTATTTCTGCTGAAAAACATGTTTTGACACTTTCAGCACACTGGGGTTAAGATCTGAGTGTGTGGGCTCTTCTGAGCCTTGCTGCTACATGGGGATTCAGTTGTCTGAAAAAACGCGTTATTTCGGGCTGAAAAACACGTTTTGAAAAGTGTACTGTTACTGCCCCATAACTTACATGGGGTTGACCAAACTTGCAGAAACATGTTTATTTCTGCTGAAAAACACGTTTTGACCCTTTCTGCACACTGGGGTTAAGATCTGAGTGTGTGGGCTCTTCTGAGCCTTGCTGCTACATGGGTATTCAGTTGTCTGAAAAAACGCGTTTATTTCGGGCTGAAAAACACGTTTTGAAAAGTGTACTGTTACTGCCCCCATAACTTACATGGGGTTGACCAAACTTGCAGAAACATGTTTATTTCTGCTGAAAAACACGTTTTGACCCTTTCTGCACACTGGGGTTAAGATCTGAGTGTGTGGGCTCTTCTGAGCCTTGCTGCTACATGGGTATTCAGTTGTCTGAAAAAACGCGTTTATTTCGGGCTGAAAAACACGTTTTGAAAAGTGTACTGTTACTGCCCCATAACTTACATGGGGTTGACCAAACTTGCAGAAACATGTTTATTTCTGCTGAAAAACATGTTTTGAACCTTTCTGCACACTGGGGTTAAGATCTGAGTGTGTGGGCTCTTCTGAGCCTTGTTGCTACATGGGGATTCAGTTGTCTGAAAAAACGCGTTTATTTCGGGCTGAAAAACACGTTTTGAAAAGTGTACTGTTACTGCCCCATAACTTACATGGGGTTGACCAAACTTGCAGAAACATGTTTATTTCTGCTGAAAAACATGTTTTGAACCTTTCTGCACACTGGGGTTAAGATCTGAGTGTGTGGGCTCTTCTGAGCCTTGTTGCTACATGGGGATTCAGTTGTCTGAAAAAACGCGTTTATTTCGGGCTGAAAAACACGTTTTGAAAGTGTACTGTTACTGCCCCATAACTTACATGGGGTTGACCAAACTTGCAGAAACATGTTTATTTCTGCTGAAAAACATGTTTTGAACCTTTCTGCACACTGGGGTTAAGATCTGAGTGTGTGGGCTCTTCTGAGCCTTGTTGCTACATGGGGATTCAGTTGTCTGAAAAAACGTGTTTATTTCGGGCTGAAAAACACGTTTTGAAAAGTGTACTGTTACTGCCCCATAACTTACATGGGGTTGACCAAACTTGCAGAAACATGTTTATTTCTGCTGAAAAACATGTTTTGACACTTTCAGCACACTGGGGTTAAGATCTGAGTGTGTGGGCTCTTCTGAGCCTTGCTGCTACATGGGGATTCAGTTGTCTGAAAAAACGCGTTTATTTCGGGGCTGAAAAACACGTTTTGAAAAGTGTACTGTTACTGCCCCATAACTTACATGGGGTTGACCAAACTTGCAGAAACATGTTTATTTCTGCTGAAAAACATGTTTTGACACTTTCAGCACACTGGGGTTAAGATCTGAGTGTGTGGGCTCTTCTGAGCCTTGTTGCTACATGGGGATTCAGTTGTCTGAAAAAACGTGTTTATTTCGGGCTGAAAACACGTTTTGAAAAGTGTACTGTTACTGCCCCATAACTTACATGGGGTTGACCAAACTTGCAGAAACATGTTTATTTCTGCTGAAAAACATGTTTTGACACTTTCAGCACACTGGGGTTAAGATCTGAGTGTGTGGGCTCTTCTGAGCCTTGCTGCTACATGGGGATTCAGTTGTCTGAAAAAACGCGTTTATTTCGGGCTGAAAAACACGTTTTGAAAAGTGTACTGTTACTGCTCCATAACTTACATGGGGTTGACCAAACTTGCAGAAACATGTTTATTTCTGCTGAAAAACACGTTTTGACCCTTTCTGCACACTGGGGTTAAGATCTGAGTGTGTGGGCTCTTCTGAGCCTTGCTGCTACATGGGTATTCAGTTGTCTGAAAAAACGCGTTTATTTCGGGCTGAAAAACACGTTTTGAAAAGTGTACTGTTACTGCCCCATAACTTACATGGGGTTGACCAAACTTGCAGAAACATGTTTATTTCTGCTGAAAAACACGTTTTGACCCTTTCTGCACACTGGGGTTAAGATCTGAGTGTGTGGGCTCTTCTGAGCCTTGCTGCTACATGGGTATTCAGTTGTCTGAAAAAACGCGTTTATTTCGGGCTGAAAAACACGTTTTGAAAAGTGTACTGTTACTTCCCCATAACTTACATGGGGTTGACCAAACTTGCAGAAACATGTTTATTTCTGCTGAAAAACATGTTTTGAACCTTTCTGCACACTGGGGTTAAGATCTGAGTGTGTGGGCTCTTCTGAGCCTTGTTGCTACATGGGGATTCAGTTGTCTGAAAAAACGCGTTTATTTCGGGCTGAAAAACACGTTTTGAAACGTGTACTGTTACTGCCCCATAACTTACATGGGGTTGACCAAACTTGCAGAAACATGTTTATTTCTGCTGAAAAACATGTTTTGAACCTTTCTGCACACTGGGGTTAAGATCTGAGTGTGTGGGCTCTTCTGACCTTGTTGCTACATGGGGATTCAGTTGTCTGAAAAAACGTGTTTATTTCGGGCTGAAAAAACACGTTTTGAAAAGTGTACTGTTACTGCCCCATAACTTACATGGGGTTGACCAAACTTGCAGAAACATGTTTATTTCTGCTGAAAAACATGTTTTGACACTTTCAGCACACTGGGGTTAAGATCTGAGTGTGTGGGCTCTTCTGAGCCTTGCTGCTACATGGGGATTCAGTTGTCTGAAAAAACGCGTTTATTTCGGGCTGAAAAACACGTTTTGAAAAGTGTACTGTTACTGCCCCATAACTTACATGGGGTTGACCAAACTTGCAGAAACATGTTTATTTCTGCTGAAAAACACGTTTTGACCCTTTCTGCACACTGGGGTTAAGATCTGTGTGGGCTCTTCTGAGCCTTGCTGCTACATGGGTATTCAGTTGTCTGAAAAAACGCGTTTATTTCGGGCTGAAAAACACGTTTTGAAAAGTGTACTGTTACTGCCCCATAACTTACATGGGGTTGACCAAACTTGCAGAAACATGTTTATTTCTGCTGAAAAACACGTTTTGACCCTTTCTGCACACTGGGGTTAAGATCTGAGTGTGTGGGCTCTTCTGAGCCTTGCTGCTACATGGGTATTCAGTTGTCTGAAAAACGCGTTTATTTCGGGCTGAAAAACACGTTTTGAAAAGTGTACTGTTACTGCCCCATAACTTACATGGGGTTGACCAAACTTGCAGAAACATGTTTATTTCTGCTGAAAAACATGTTTTGACACTTTCAGCACACTGGGGTTAAGATCTGAGTGTGTGGGCTCTTCTGAGCCTTGTTGCTACATGGGGATTCAGTTGTCTGAAAAAACGTGTTTATTTCGGGCTGAAAAACACGTTTTGAAAAGTGTACTGTTACTGCCCCATAACTTACATGGGGTTGACCAAACTTGCAGAAACATGTTTATTTCTGCTGAAAAACATGTTTTGACACTTTCAGCACACTGGGGTTAAGATCTGAGTGTGTGGGCTCTTCTGAGCCTTGCTGCTACATGGGGATTCAGTTGTCTGAAAAAACGCGTTTATTTCGGGCTGAAAAACACGTTTTGAAAAGTGTACTGTTACTGCCCCATAACTTACATGGGGTTGACCAAACTTGCAGAAACATGTTTATTTCTGCTGAAAAACACGTTTTGACCCTTTCTGCACACTGGGGTTAAGATCTGAGTGTGTGGGCTCTTCTGAGCCTTGTTGCTACATGGGGATTCAGTTGTCTGAAAAAACGTGTTTATTTCGGGCTGAAAAACACGTTTTGAAAAGTGTACTGTTACTGCCCCATAACTTACATGGGGTTGACCAAACTTGCAGAAACATGTTTATTTCTGCTGAAAAACATGTTTTTGACACTTTCAGCACACTGGGGTTAAGATCTGAGTGTGTGGGCTCTTCTGAGCCTTGCTGCTACATGGGGATTCAGTTGTCTGAAAAAACGCGTTTATTTCGGGCTGAAAAACACGTTTTGAAAAGTGTACTGTTACTGCCCCCATAACTTACATGGGGTTGACCAAACTTGCAGAAACATGTTTATTTCTGCTGAAAAACATGTTTTGACACTTTCAGCACACTGGGGTTAAGATCTGAGTGTGTGGGCTCTTCTGAGCCTTGTTGCTACATGGGGATTCAGTTGTCTGAAAAAACGTGTTTATTTCGGGCTGAAAAACACGTTTTGAAAAGTGTACTGTTACTGCCCCATAACTTACATGGGGTTGACCAAACTTGCAGAAACATGTTTATTTCTGCTGAAAAACATGTTTTGACACTTTCAGCACACTGGGGTTAAGATCTGAGTGTGTGGGCTCTTCTGAGCCTTGCTGCTACATGGGGATTCAGTTGTCTGAAAAAACGCGTTTATTTCGGGCTGAAAAACACGTTTTGAAAAGTGTACTGTTACTGCCCCATAACTTACATGGGGTTGACCAAACTTGCAGAAACATGTTTATTTCTGCTGAAAAACACGTTTTGACCCTTTCTGCACACTGGGGTTAAGATCTGAGTGTGTGGGCTCTTCTGAGCCTTGCTGCTACATGGGTATTCAGTTGTCTGAAAAAACGCGTTTATTTCGGGCTGAAAAACACGTTTTGAAAAGTGTACTGTTACTGCCCCATAACTTACATGGGGTTGACCAAACTTGCAGAAACATGTTTATTTCTGCTGAAAAACACGTTTTGACCCTTTCTGCACACTGGGGTTAAGATCTGAGTGTGTGGGCTCTTCTGAGCCTTGCTGCTACATGGGTATTCAGTTGTCTGAAAAAAACGCGTTTATTTCGGGCTGAAAAACACGTTTTGAAAAGTGTACTGTTACTGCCCCATAACTTACATGGGGTTGACCAAACTTGCAGAAACATGTTTATTTCTGCTGAAAAACATGTTTTGAACCTTTCTGCACACTGGGGTTAAGATCTGAGTGTGTGGGCTCTTCTGAGCCTTGTTGCTACATGGGGATTCAGTTGTCTGAAAAAACGCGTTTATTTTGGGCTGAAAAACACGTTTTGAAACGTGTACTGTTACTGCCCCATAACTTACATGGGGTTGACCAAACTTGCAGAAACATGTTTATTTCTGCTGAAAAACATGTTTTGAACCTTTCTGCACACTGGGGTTAAGATCTGAGTGTGTGGGCTCTTCTGAGCCTTGTTGCTACATGGGGATTCAGTTGTCTGAAAAAACGTGTTTATTTCGGGCTGAAAAACACGTTTTGAAAAGTGTACTGTTACTGCCCCATAACTTACATGGGGTTGACCAAACTTGCAGAAACATGTTTATTTCTGCTGAAAAACATGTTTTGACACTTTCAGCACACTGGGGTTAAGATCTGAGTGTGTGGGCTCTTCTGAGCCTTGCTGCTACATGGGGATTCAGTTGTCTGAAAAAACGCGTTTATTTCGGGCTGAAAAACACGTTTTGAAAAGTGTACTGTTACTGCCCCATAACTTACATGGGGTTGACCAAACTTGCAGAAACATGTTTATTTCTGCTGAAAAACACGTTTTGACCCTTTCTGCACACTGGGGTTAAGATCTGAGTGTGTGGGCTCTTCTGAGCCTTGTTGCTACATGGGGATTCAGTTGTCTGAAAAAACGTGTTTATTTCGGGCTGAAAAACACGTTTTGAAAAGTGTACTGTTACTGCCCCATAACTTACATGGGGTTGACCAAACTTGCAGAAACATGTTTATTTCTGCTGAAAAACATGTTTTGACACTTTCAGCACACTGGGGTTAAGATCTGAGTGTGTGGGCTCTTCTGAGCCTTGCTGCTACATGGGGATTCAGTTGTCTGAAAAAACGCGTTTATTTCGGGCTGAAAAACACGTTTTGAAAAGTGTACTGTTACTGCCCCATAACTTACATGGGGTTGACCAAACTTGCAGAAACATGTTTATTTCTGCTGAAAAACATGTTTTGACACTTTCAGCACACTGGGGTTAAGATCTGAGTGTGTGGGCTCTTCTGAGCCTTGTTGCTACATGGGGATTCAGTTGTCTGAAAAAACGTGTTTATTTCGGGCTGAAAAACACGTTTTGAAAAGTGTACTGTTACTGCCCCATAACTTACATGGGGTTGACCAAACTTGCAGAAACATGTTTATTTCTGCTGAAAAACATGTTTTGACACTTTCAGCACACTGGGGTTAAGATCTGAGTGTGTGGGCTCTTCTGAGCCTTGCTGCTACATGGGGATTCAGTTGTCTGAAAAAACGCGTTTATTTCGGGCTGAAAAACACGTTTTGAAAAGTGTACTGTTACTGCCCCATAACTTACATGGGGTTGACCAAACTTGCAGAAACATGTTTATTTCTGCTGAAAAACACGTTTTGACCCTTTCTGCACACTGGGGTTAAGATCTGAGTGTGTGGGCTCTTCTGAGCCTTGCTGCTACATGGGTATTCAGTTGTCTGAAAAAACGCGTTTATTTCGGGCTGAAAAACACGTTTTGAAAAGTGTACTGTTACTGCCCCATAACTTACATGGGGTTGACCAAACTTGCAGAAACATGTTTATTTCTGCTGAAAAACACGTTTTGACCCTTTCTGCACACTGGGGTTAAGATCTGAGTGTGTGGGCTCTTCTGAGCCTTGCTGCTACATGGGTATTCAGTTGTCTGAAAAAACGCGTTTATTTCGGGCTGAAAAACACGTTTTGAAAAGTGTACTGTTACTGCCCCATAACTTACATGGGGTTGACCAAACTTGCAGAAACATGTTTATTTCTGCTGAAAAACATGTTTTGAACCTTTCTGCACACTGGGGTTAAGATCTGAGTGTGTGGGCTCTTCTGAGCCTTGTTGCTACATGGGGATTCAGTTGTCTGAAAAAACGCGTTTATTTCGGGCTGAAAAACACGTTTTGAAACGTGTACTGTTACTGCCCCATAACTTACATGGGGTTGACCAAACTTGCAGAAACATGTTTATTTCTGCTGAAAAACATGTTTTGAACCTTTCTGCACACTGGGGTTAAGATCTGAGTGTGTGGGCTCTTCTGAGCCTTGTTGCTACATGGGGATTCAGTTGTCTGAAAAAACGTGTTTATTTCGGGCTGAAAAACACGTTTTGAAAAGTGTACTGTTACTGCCCCATAACTTACATGGGGTTGACCAAACTTGCAGAAACATGTTTATTTCTGCTGAAAAACATGTTTTGACACTTTCAGCACACTGGGGTTAAGATCTGAGTGTGTGGGCTCTTCTGAGCCTTGCTGCTACATGGGGATTCAGTTGTCTGAAAAAACGCGTTTATTTCGGGCTGAAAAACACGTTTTGAAAAGTGTACTGTTACTGCCCCATAACTTACATGGGGTTGACCAAACTTGCAGAAACATGTTTATTTCTGCTGAAAAACACGTTTTGACCCTTTCTGCACACTGGGGTTAAGATCTGAGTGTGTGGGCTCTTCTGAGCCTTGCTGCTACATGGGTATTCAGTTGTCTGAAAAAACGCGTTTATTTCGGGCTGAAAAACACGTTTTGAAAAGTGTACTGTTACTGCCCCATAACTTACATGGGGTTGACCAAACTTGCAGAAACATGTTTATTTCTGCTGAAAAACATGTTTTGAACCTTTCTGCACACTGGGGTTAAGATCTGAGTGTGTGGGCTCTTCTGAGCCTTGTTGCTACATGGGGATTCAGTTGTCTGAAAAAACGCGTTTATTTCGGGCTGAAAAACACGTTTTGAAAAGTGTACTGTTACTGCCCCATAACTTACATGGGGTTGACCAAACTTGCAGAAACATGTTTATTTCTGCTGAAAAACATGTTTTGACACTTTCAGCACACTGGGGTTAAGATCTGAGTGTGTGGGCTCTTCTGAGCCTTGTTGCTACATGGGGATTCAGTTGTCTGAAAAAACGTGTTTATTTCGGGCTGAAAAACACGTTTTGAAAAGTGTACTGTTACTGCCCCATAACTTACATGGGGTTGACCAAACTTGCAGAAACATGTTTATTTCTGCTGAAAAACATGTTTTGACACTTTCAGCACACTGGGGTTAAGATCTGAGTGTGTGGGCTCTTCTGAGCCTTGCTGCTACATGGGGATTCAGTTGTCTGAAAAAACGCGTTTATTTCGGGCTGAAAAACACGTTTTGAAAAGTGTACTGTTACTGCCCCATAACTTACATGGGGTTGACCAAACTTGCAGAAACATGTTTATTTCTGCTGAAAAACATGTTTTGACACTTTCAGCACACTGGGGTTAAGATCTGAGTGTGTGGGCTCTTCTGAGCCTTGTTGCTACATGGGGATTCAGTTGTCTGAAAAAACGTGTTTATTTCGGGCTGAAAAACACGTTTTGAAAAGTGTACTGTTACTGCCCCATAACTTACATGGGGTTGACCAAACTTGCAGAAACATGTTTATTTCTGCTGAAAAACATGTTTTGACACTTTCAGCACACTGGGGTTAAGATCTGAGTGTGTGGGCTCTTCTGAGCCTTGCTGCTACATGGGGATTCAGTTGTCTGAAAAAACGCGTTTATTTCGGGCTGAAAAACACGTTTTGAAAAGTGTACTGTTACTGCCCCATAACTTACATGGGGTTGACCAAACTTGCAGAAACATGTTTATTTCTGCTGAAAAACACGTTTTGACCCTTTCTGCACACTGGGGTTAAGATCTGAGTGTGTGGGCTCTTCTGAGCCTTGCTGCTACATGGGTATTCAGTTGTCTGAAAAAACGCGTTTATTTCGGGCTGAAAAACACGTTTTGAAAAGTGTACTGTTACTGCCCCATAACTTACATGGGGTTGACCAAACTTGCAGAAACATGTTTATTTCTGCTGAAAAACACGTTTTGACCCTTTCTGCACACTGGGGTTAAGATCTGAGTGTGTGGGCTCTTCTGAGCCTTGCTGCTACATGGGTATTCAGTTGTCTGAAAAAACGCGTTTATTTCGGGCTGAAAAACACGTTTTGAAAAGTGTACTGTTACTGCCCCATAACTTACATGGGGTTGACCAAACTTGCAGAAACATGTTTATTTCTGCTGAAAAACATGTTTTGAACCTTTCTGCACACTGGGGTTAAGATCTGAGTGTGTGGGCTCTTCTGAGCCTTGTTGCTACATGGGGATTCAGTTGTCTGAAAAAACGTGTTTATTTCGGGCTGAAAAACACGTTTTGAAAAGTGTACTGTTACTGCCCCATAACTTACATGGGGTTGACCAAACTTGCAGAAACATGTTTATTTCTGCTGAAAAACATGTTTTGACACTTTCAGCACACTGGGGTTAAGATCTGAGTGTGTGGGCTCTTCTGAGCCTTGCTGCTACATGGGGATTCAGTTGTCTGAAAAAACGCGTTTATTTCGGGCTGAAAAACACGTTTTGAAAAGTGTACTGTTACTGCCCCATAACTTACATGGGGTTGACCAAACTTGCAGAAACATGTTTATTTCTGCTGAAAAACACGTTTTGACCCTTTCTGCACACTGGGGTTAAGATCTGAGTGTGTGGGCTCTTCTGAGCCTTGCTGCTACATGGGTATTCAGTTGTCTGAAAAAACGCGTTTATTTCGGGCTGAAAAACACGTTTTGAAAAGTGTACTGTTACTGCCCCATAACTTACATGGGGTTGACCAAACTTGCAGAAACATGTTTATTTCTGCTGAAAAACATGTTTTGACACTTTCAGCACACTGGGGTTAAGATCTGAGTGTGTGGGCTCTTCTGAGCCTTGTTGCTACATGGGGATTCAGTTGTCTGAAAAAACGTGTTTATTTCGGGCTGAAAAACACGTTTTGAAAAGTGTACTGTTACTGCCCCATAACTTACATGGGGTTGACCAAACTTGCAGAAACATGTTTATTTCTGCTGAAAAACATGTTTTGACACTTTCAGCACACTGGGGTTAAGATCTGAGTGTGTGGGCTCTTCTGACCCTTGCTGCTACATGGGGATTCAGTTGTCTGAAAAAACGCGTTTATTTCGGGCTGAAAAACACGTTTTGAAAAGTGTACTGTTACTGCCCCATAACTTACATGGGGTTGACCAAACTTGCAGAAACATGTTTATTTCTGCTGAAAAACACGTTTTGACCCTTTCTGCACACTGGGGTTAAGATCTGAGTGTGTGGGCTCTTCTGAGCCTTGTTGCTACATGGGGATTCAGTTGTCTGAAAAAACGTGTTTATTTCGGGCTGAAAAACACGTTTTGAAAAGTGTACTGTTACTGCCCCATAACTTACATGGGGTTGACCAAACTTGCAGAAACATGTTTATTTCTGCTGAAAAACATGTTTTGACACTTTCAGCACACTGGGGTTAAGATCTGAGTGTGTGGGCTCTTCTGAGCCTTGCTGCTACATGGGGATTCAGTTGTCTGAAAAAACGCGTTTATTTCGGGCTGAAAAACACGTTTTGAAAAGTGTACTGTTACTGCCCCATAACTTACATGGGGTTGACCAAACTTGCAGAAACATGTTTATTTCTGCTGAAAAACACGTTTTGACCCTTTCTGCACACTGGGGTTAAGATCTGAGTGTGTGGGCTCTTCTGAGCCTTGCTGCTACATGGGTATTCAGTTGTCTGAAAAAACGCGTTTATTTCGGGCTGAAAAACACGTTTTGAAAAGTGTACTGTTACTGCCCCATAACTTACATGGGGTTGACCAAACTTGCAGAAACATGTTTATTTCTGCTGAAAAACACGTTTTGACCCTTTCTGCACACTGGGGTTAAGATCTGAGTGTGTGGGCTCTTCTGAGCCTTGCTGCTACATGGGTATTCAGTTGTCTGAAAAAACGCGTTTATTTCGGGCTGAAAAACACGTTTTGAAAAGTGTACTGTTACTGCCCCATAACTTACATGGGGTTGACCAAACTTGCAGAAACATGTTTATTTCTGCTGAAAAACATGTTTTGAACCTTTCTGCACACTGGGGTTAAGATCTGAGTGTGTGGGCTCTTCTGAGCCTTGTTGCTACATGGGGATTCAGTTGTCTGAAAAAACGCGTTTATTTCGGGCTGAAAAACACGTTTTGAAAAGTGTACTGTTACTGCCCCATAACTTACATGGGGTTGACCAAACTTGCAGAAACATGTTTATTTCTGCTGAAAAACATGTTTTGAACCTTTCTGCACACTGGGGTTAAGATCTGAGTGTGTGGGCTCTTCTGAGCCTTGTTGCTACATGGGGATTCAGTTGTCTGAAAAAACGTGTTTATTTCGGGCTGAAAAACACGTTTTGAAAAGTGTACTGTTACTGCCCCATAACTTACATGGGGTTGACCAAACTTGCAGAAACATGTTTATTTCTGCTGAAAAACATGTTTTGACACTTTCAGCACACTGGGGTTAAGATCTGAGTGTGTGGGCTCTTCTGAGCCTTGCTGCTACATGGGGATTCAGTTGTCTGAAAAAACGCGTTTATTTCGGGCTGAAAAACACGTTTTGAAAAGTGTACTGTTACTGCCCCATAACTTACATGGGGTTGACCAAACTTGCAGAAACATGTTTATTTCTGCTGAAAAACATGTTTTGACACTTTCAGCACACTGGGGTTAAGATCTGAGTGTGTGGGCTCTTCTGAGCCTTGCTGCTACATGGGGATTCAGTTGTCTGAAAAAACGCGTTTATTTCGGGCTGAAAAACACGTTTTGAAAAGTGTACTGTTACTGCCCCATAACTTACATGGGGTTGACCAAACTTGCAGAAACATGTTTATTTCTGCTGAAAAACACGTTTTGACCCTTTCTGCACACTGGGGTTAAGATCTGAGTGTGTGGGCTCTTCTGAGCCTTGCTGCTACATGGGTATTCAGTTGTCTGAAAAAACGCGTTTATTTCGGGCTGAAAAACACGTTTTGAAAAGTGTACTGTTACTGCCCCATAACTTACATGGGGTTGACCAAACTTGCAGAAACATGTTTATTTCTGCTGAAAAACATGTTTTGACACTTTCAGCACACTGGGGTTAAGATCTGAGTGTGTGGGCTCTTCTGAGCCTTGTTGCTACATGGGGATTCAGTTGTCTGAAAAAACGCGTTTATTTCGGGCTGAAAAACACGTTTTGAAACGTGTACTGTTACTGCCCCATAACTTACATGGGGTTGACCAAACTTGCAGAAACATGTTTATTTCTGCTGAAAAACATGTTTTGAACCTTTCTGCACACTGGGGTTAAGATCTGAGTGTGTGGGCTCTTCTGAGCCTTGCTGCTACATGGGTATTCAGTTGTCTGAAAAAACGCGTTTATTTCGGGCTGAAAAACACGTTTTGAAAAGTGTACTGTTACTGCCCCATAACTTACATGGGGTTGACCAAACTTGCAGAAACATGTTTATTTCTGCTGAAAAACATGTTTTGACACTTTCAGCACACTGGGGTTAAGATCTGAGTGTGTGGGCTCTTCTGAGCCTTGCTGCTACATGGGGATTCAGTTGTCTGAAAAAACGCGTTTATTTTGGGCTGAAAAACACGTTTTGAAAAGTGTACTGTTACTGCCCCATAACTTACATGGGGTTGACCAAACTTGCAGAAACATGTTTATTTCTGCTGAAAAACATGTTTTGACACTTTCAGCACACTGGGGTTAAGATCTGAGTGTGTGGGCTCTTCTGAGCCTTGTTGCTACATGGGGATTCAGTTGTCTGAAAAAACGCGTTTATTTCGGGCTGAAAAACACGTTTTGAAAAGTGTACTGTTACTGCCCCATAACTTACATGGGGTTGACCAAACTTGCAGAAACATGTTTATTTCTGCTGAAAAACATGTTTTGACACTTTCAGCACACTGGGGTTAAGATCTGAGTGTGTGGGCTCTTCTGAGCCTTGCTGCTACATGGGGATTCAGTTGTCTGAAAAAACGCGTTTATTTCGGGCTGAAAAACACGTTTTGAAAAGTGTACTGTTACTGCCCCATAACTTACATGGGGTTGACCAAACTTGCAGAAACATGTTTATTTCTGCTGAAAAACATGTTTTGACACTTTCAGCACACTGGGGTTAAGATCTGAGTGTGTGGGCTCTTCTGAGCCTTGTTGCTACATGGGGATTCAGTTGTCTGAAAAAACGCGTTTATTTCGGGCTGAAAAATACGTTTTGAAAAGTGTACTGTTACTGCCCCATAACTTACATGGGGTTGACCAAACTTGCAGAAACATGTTTATTTCTGCTGAAAAACATGTTTTGACACTTTCAGCACACTGGGGTTAAGATCTGAGTGTGTGGGCTCTTCTGAGCCTTGCTGCTACATGGGGATTCAGTTGTCTGAAAAAACGCGTTTATTTCGGGCTGAAAAACACGTTTTGAAAAGTGTACTGTTACTGCCCCATAACTTACATGGGGTTGACCAAACTTGCAGAAACATGTTTATTTCTGCTGAAAAACACGTTTTGACCCTTTCTGCACACTGGGGTTAAGATCTGAGTGTGTGGGCTCTTCTGAGCCTTGCTGCTACATGGGTATTCAGTTGTCTGAAAAAACGCGTTTATTTCGGGCTGAAAAACACGTTTTGAAAAGTGTACTGTTACTGCCCCATAACTTACATGGGGTTGACCAAACTTGCAGAAACATGTTTATTTCTGCTGAAAAACATGTTTTGAACCTTTCTGCACACTGGGGTTAAGATCTGAGTGTGTGGGCTCTTCTGAGCCTTGTTGCTACATGGGGATTCAGTTGTCTGAAAAAACGCGTTTATTTCGGGCTGAAAAACACGTTTTGAAACGTGTACTGTTACTGCCCCATAACTTACATGGGGTTGACCAAACTTGCAGAAACATGTTTATTTCTGCTGAAAAACATGTTTTGAACCTTTCTGCACACTGGGGTTAAGATCTGAGTGTGTGGGCTCTTCTGAGCCTTGTTGCTACATGGGGATTCAGTTGTCTGAAAAAACGCGTTTATTTCGGGCTGAAAAACACGTTTTGAAAAGTGTACTGTTACTGCCCCATAACTTACATGGGGTTGACCAAACTTGCAGAAACATGTTTATTTCTGCTGAAAAACATGTTTTGACACTTTCAGCACACTGGGGTTAAGATCTGAGTGTGTGGGATCTTCTGAGCCTTGTTGCTACATGGGGATTCAGCTGTCTGAAAAAACGCGTTTATTTCGGGCTGAAAAACACGTTTTGAAAAGTGTACTGTTACTGCCCCATAACTTACATGGGGTTGACCAAACTTGCAGAAACATGTTTATTTCTGCTGAAAAACATGTTTTGACACTTTCAGCACACTGGGGTTAAGATCTGAGTGTGTGGGCTCTTCTGAGCCTTGTTGCTACATGGGGATTCAGTTGTCTGAAAAAACGCGTTTATTTCGGGCTGAAAAACACGTTTTGAAAAGTGTACTGTTACTGCCCCATAACTTACATGGGGTTGACCAAACTTGCAGAAACATGTTTATTTCTGCTGAAAAACATGTTTTGAACCTTTCTGCACACTGGGGTTAAGATCTGAGTGTGTGGGCTCTTCTGAGCCTTGTTGCTACATGGGGATTCAGTTGTCTGAAAAAACGCGTTTATTTCGGGCTGAAAAACACGTTTTGAAAAGTGTACTGTTACTGCCCCATAACTTACATGGGGTTGACCAAACTTGCAGAAACATGTTTATTTCTGCTGAAAAACATGTTTTGACACTTTCAGCACACTGGGGTTAAGATCTGAGTGTGTGGGATCTTCTGAGCCTTGTTGCTACATGGGGATTCAGCTGTCTGAAAAAACGCGTTTATTTCGGGCTGAAAAACACGTTTTGAAAAGTGTACTGTTACTGCCCCATAACTTACATGGGGTTGACCAAACTTGCAGAAACATGTTTATTTCTGCTGAAAAACATGTTTTGACACTTTCAGCACACTGGGGTTAAGATCTGAGTGTGTGGGCTCTTCTGAGCCTTGTTGCTACATGGGGATTCAGTTGTCTGAAAAAACGCGTTTATTTCGGGCTGAAAAACACGTTTTGAAAAGTGTACTGTTACTGCCCCATAACTTACATGGGGTTGACCAAACTTGCAGAAACATGTTTATTTCTGCTGAAAAACATGTTTTGACACTTTCAGCACACTGGGGTTAAGATCTGAGTGTGTGGGCTCTTCTGAGCCTTGTTGCTACATGGGGATTCAGTTGTCTGAAAAAACGTGTTTATTTCGGGCTGAAAAACACGTTTTGAAAAGTGTACTGTTACTGCCCCATAACTTACATGGGGTTGACCAAACTTGCAGAAACATGTTTATTTCTGCTGAAAAACATGTTTTGACACTTTCAGCACACTGGGGTTAAGATCTGAGTGTGTGGGCTCTTCTGAGCCTTGCTGCTACATGGGGATTCAGTTGTCTGAAAAAACGCGTTTATTTCGGGCTGAAAAACACGTTTTGAAAAGTGTACTGTTACTGCCCCATAACTTACATGGGGTTGACCAAACTTGCAGAAACATGTTTATTTCTGCTGAAAAACACGTTTTGACCCTTTCTGCACACTGGGGTTAAGATCTGAGTGTGTGGGCTCTTCTGAGCCTTGCTGCTACATGGGTATTCAGTTGTCTGAAAAAACGCGTTTATTTCGGGCTGAAAAACACGTTTTGAAAAGTGTACTGTTACTGCCCCATAACTTACATGGGGTTGACCAAACTTGCAGAAACATGTTTATTTCTGCTGAAAAACATGTTTTGACACTTTCAGCACACTGGGGTTAAGATCTGAGTGTGTGGGCTCTTCTGAGCCTTGTTGCTACATGGGGATTCAGTTGTCTGAAAAAACGTGTTTATTTCGGGCTGAAAAACACGTTTTGAAAAGTGTACTGTTACTGCCCCATAACTTACATGGGGTTGACCAAACTTGCAGAAACATGTTTATTTCTGCTGAAAAACATGTTTTGACACTTTCAGCACACTGGGGTTAAGATCTGAGTGTGTGGGCTCTTCTGAGCCTTGCTGCTACATGGGGATTCAGTTGTCTGAAAAAACGCGTTTATTTCGGGCTGAAAAACACGTTTTGAAAAGTGTACTGTTACTGCCCCATAACTTACATGGGGTTGACCAAACTTGCAGAAACATGTTTATTTCTGCTGAAAAACACGTTTTGACCCTTTCTGCACACTGGGGTTAAGATCTGAGTGTGTGGGCTCTTCTGAGCCTTGTTGCTACATGGGGATTCAGTTGTCTGAAAAAACGTGTTTATTTCGGGCTGAAAAACACGTTTTGAAAAGTGTACTGTTACTGCCCCATAACTTACATGGGGTTGACCAAACTTGCAGAAACATGTTTATTTCTGCTGAAAAACATGTTTTGACACTTTCAGCACACTGGGGTTAAGATCTGAGTGTGTGGGCTCTTCTGAGCCTTGCTGCTACATGGGGATTCAGTTGTCTGAAAAAACGCGTTTATTTCGGGCTGAAAAACACGTTTTGAAAAGTGTACTGTTACTGCCCCATAACTTACATGGGGTTGACCAAACTTGCAGAAACATGTTTATTTCTGCTGAAAAACATGTTTTGACACTTTCAGCACACTGGGGTTAAGATCTGAGTGTGTGGGCTCTTCTGAGCCTTGTTGCTACATGGGGATTCAGTTGTCTGAAAAAACGTGTTTATTTCGGGCTGAAAAACACGTTTTGAAAAGTGTACTGTTACTGCCCCATAACTTACATGGGGTTGACCAAACTTGCAGAAACATGTTTATTTCTGCTGAAAAACATGTTTTGACACTTTCAGCACACTGGGGTTAAGATCTGAGTGTGTGGGCTCTTCTGAGCCTTGCTGCTACATGGGGATTCAGTTGTCTGAAAAAACGCGTTTATTTCGGGCTGAAAAACACGTTTTGAAAAGTGTACTGTTACTGCTCCATAACTTACATGGGGTTGACCAAACTTGCAGAAACATGTTTATTTCTGCTGAAAAACACGTTTTGACCCTTTCTGCACACTGGGGTTAAGATCTGAGTGTGTGGGCTCTTCTGAGCCTTGCTGCTACATGGGTATTCAGTTGTCTGAAAAAACGCGTTTATTTCGGGCTGAAAAACACGTTTTGAAAAGTGTACTGTTACTGCCCCATAACTTACATGGGGTTGACCAAACTTGCAGAAACATGTTTATTTCTGCTGAAAAACACGTTTTGACCCTTTCTGCACACTGGGGTTAAGATCTGAGTGTGTGGGCTCTTCTGAGCCTTGCTGCTACATGGGTATTCAGTTGTCTGAAAAAACGCGTTTATTTCGGGCTGAAAAACACGTTTTGAAAAGTGTACTGTTACTGCCCCATAACTTACATGGGGTTGACCAAACTTGCAGAAACATGTTTATTTCTGCTGAAAAACATGTTTTGAACCTTTCTGCACACTGGGGTTAAGATCTGAGTGTGTGGGCTCTTCTGAGCCTTGTTGCTACATGGGGATTCAGTTGTCTGAAAAAACGCGTTTATTTCGGGCTGAAAAACACGTTTTGAAACGTGTACTGTTACTGCCCCATAACTTACATGGGGTTGACCAAACTTGCAGAAACATGTTTATTTCTGCTGAAAAACATGTTTTGAACCTTTCTGCACACTGGGGTTAAGATCTGAGTGTGTGGGCTCTTCTGAGCCTTGTTGCTACATGGGGATTCAGTTGTCTGAAAAAACGTGTTTATTTCGGGCTGAAAAACACGTTTTGAAAAGTGTACTGTTACTGCCCCATAACTTACATGGGGTTGACCAAACTTGCAGAAACATGTTTATTTCTGCTGAAAAACATGTTTTGACACTTTCAGCACACTGGGGTTAAGATCTGAGTGTGTGGGCTCTTCTGAGCCTTGCTGCTACATGGGGATTCAGTTGTCTGAAAAAACGCGTTTATTTCGGGCTGAAAAACACGTTTTGAAAAGTGTACTGTTACTGCCCCATAACTTACATGGGGTTGACCAAACTTGCAGAAACATGTTTATTTCTGCTGAAAAACATGTTTTGACACTTTCAGCACACTGGGGTTAAGATCTGAGTGTGTGGGCTCTTCTGAGCCTTGTTGCTACATGGGGATTCAGTTGTCTGAAAAAACGCGTTTATTTCGGGCTGAAAAATACGTTTTGAAAAGTGTACTGTTACTGCCCCATAACTTACATGGGGTTGACCAAACTTGCAGAAACATGTTTATTTCTGCTGAAAAACATGTTTTGACACTTTCAGCACACTGGGGTTAAGATCTGAGTGTGTGGGCTCTTCTGAGCCTTGCTGCTACATGGGGATTCAGTTGTCTGAAAAAACGCGTTTATTTCGGGCTGAAAAACACGTTTTGAAAAGTGTACTGTTACTGCCCCATAACTTACATGGGGTTGACCAAACTTGCAGAAACATGTTTATTTCTGCTGAAAAACACGTTTTGACCCTTTCTGCACACTGGGGTTAAGATCTGAGTGTGTGGGCTCTTCTGAGCCTTGCTGCTACATGGGTATTCAGTTGTCTGAAAAAACGCGTTTATTTCGGGCTGAAAAACACGTTTTGAAAAGTGTACTGTTACTGCCCCATAACTTACATGGGGTTGACCAAACTTGCAGAAACATGTTTATTTCTGCTGAAAAACATGTTTTGAACCTTTCTGCACACTGGGGTTAAGATCTGAGTGTGTGGGCTCTTCTGAGCCTTGTTGCTACATGGGGATTCAGTTGTCTGAAAAAACGCGTTTATTTCGGGCTGAAAAACACGTTTTGAAACGTGTACTGTTACTGCCCCATAACTTACATGGGGTTGACCAAACTTGCAGAAACATGTTTATTTCTGCTGAAAAACATGTTTTGAACCTTTCTGCACACTGGGGTTAAGATCTGAGTGTGTGGGCTCTTCTGAGCCTTGTTGCTACATGGGGATTCAGTTGTCTGAAAAAACGCGTTTATTTCGGGCTGAAAAACACGTTTTGAAAAGTGTACTGTTACTGCCCCATAACTTACATGGGGTTGACCAAACTTGCAGAAACATGTTTATTTCTGCTGAAAAACATGTTTTGACACTTTCAGCACACTGGGGTTAAGATCTGAGTGTGTGGGATCTTCTGAGCCTTGTTGCTACATGGGGATTCAGCTGTCTGAAAAAACGCGTTTATTTCGGGCTGAAAAACACGTTTTGAAAAGTGTACTGTTACTGCCCCATAACTTACATGGGGTTGACCAAACTTGCAGAAACATGTTTATTTCTGCTGAAAAACATGTTTTGACACTTTCAGCACACTGGGGTTAAGATCTGAGTGTGTGGGCTCTTCTGAGCCTTGTTGCTACATGGGGATTCAGTTGTCTGAAAAAACGCGTTTATTTCGGGCTGAAAAACACGTTTTGAAAAGTGTACTGTTACTGCCCCATAACTTACATGGGGTTGACCAAACTTGCAGAAACATGTTTATTTCTGCTGAAAAACATGTTTTGAACCTTTCTGCACACTGGGGTTAAGATCTGAGTGTGTGGGCTCTTCTGAGCCTTGTTGCTACATGGGGATTCAGTTGTCTGAAAAAACGCGTTTATTTCGGGCTGAAAAACACGTTTTGAAAAGTGTACTGTTACTGCCCCATAACTTACATGGGGTTGACCAAACTTGCAGAAACATGTTTATTTCTGCTGAAAAACATGTTTTGACACTTTCAGCACACTGGGGTTAAGATCTGAGTGTGTGGGATCTTCTGAGCCTTGTTGCTACATGGGGATTCAGTTGTCTGAAAAAACGCGTTTATTTCGGGCTGAAAAACACGTTTTGAAAAGTGTACTGTTACTGCCCCATAACTTACATGGGGTTGACCAAACTTGCAGAAACATGTTTATTTCTGCTGAAAAACATGTTTTGACACTTTCAGCACACTGGGGTTAAGATCTGAGTGTGTGGGATCTTCTGAGCCTTGTTGCTACATGGGGATTCAGCTGTCTGAAAAAACGCGTTTATTTCGGGCTGAAAAACACGTTTTGAAAAGTGTACTGTTACTGCCCCATAACTTACATGGGGTTGACCAAACTTGCAGAAACATGTTTATTTCTGCTGAAAAACATGTTTTGACACTTTCAGCACACTGGGGTTAAGATCTGAGTGTGTGGGCTCTTCTGAGCCTTGTTGCTACATGGGGATTCAGTTGTCTGAAAAAACGCGTTTATTTCGGGCTGAAAAACACGTTTTGAAAAGTGTACTGTTACTGCCCCATAACTTACATGGGGTTGACCAAACTTGCAGAAACATGTTTATTTCTGCTGAAAAACATGTTTTGAACCTTTCTGCACACTGGGGTTAAGATCTGAGTGTGTGGGCTCTTCTGAGCCTTGTTGCTACATGGGGATTCAGTTGTCTGAAAAAACGCGTTTATTTCGGGCTGAAAAACACGTTTTGAAAAGTGTACTGTTACTGCCCCATAACTTACATGGGGTTGACCAAACTTGCAGAAACATGTTTATTTCTGCTGAAAAACATGTTTTGACACTTTCAGCACACTGGGGTTAAGATCTGAGTGTGTGGGATCTTCTGAGCCTTGTTGCTACATGGGGATTCAGCTGTCTGAAAAAACGCGTTTATTTCGGGCTGAAAAACACGTTTTGAAAAGTGTACTGTTACTGCCCCATAACTTACATGGGGTTGACCAAACTTGCAGAAACATGTTTATTTCTGCTGAAAAACATGTTTTGACACTTTCAGCACACTGGGGTTAAGATCTGAGTGTGTGGGCTCTTCTGAGCCTTGTTGCTACATGGGGATTCAGTTGTCTGAAAAAACGCGTTTATTTCGGGCTGAAAAACACGTTTTGAAAAGTGTACTGTTACTGCCCCATAACTTACATGGGGTTGACCAAACTTGCAGAAACATGTTTATTTCTGCTGAAAAACATGTTTTGACACTTTCAGCACACTGGGGTTAAGATCTGAGTGTGTGGGCTCTTCTGAGCCTTGTTGCTACATGGGGATTCAGTTGTCTGAAAAAACGTGTTTATTTCGGGCTGAAAAACACGTTTTGAAAAGTGTACTGTTACTGCCCCATAACTTACATGGGGTTGACCAAACTTGCAGAAACATGTTTATTTCTGCTGAAAAACATGTTTTGACACTTTCAGCACACTGGGGTTAAGATCTGAGTGTGTGGGCTCTTCTGAGCCTTGCTGCTACATGGGGATTCAGTTGTCTGAAAAAACGCGTTTATTTCGGGCTGAAAAACACGTTTTGAAAAGTGTACTGTTACTGCCCCATAACTTACATGGGGTTGACCAAACTTGCAGAAACATGTTTATTTCTGCTGAAAAACACGTTTTGACCCTTTCTGCACACTGGGGTTAAGATCTGAGTGTGTGGGCTCTTCTGAGCCTTGCTGCTACATGGGTATTCAGTTGTCTGAAAAAACGCGTTTATTTCGGGCTGAAAAACACGTTTTGAAAAGTGTACTGTTACTGCCCCATAACTTACATGGGGTTGACCAAACTTGCAGAAACATGTTTATTTCTGCTGAAAAACATGTTTTGACACTTTCAGCACACTGGGGTTAAGATCTGAGTGTGTGGGCTCTTCTGAGCCTTGTTGCTACATGGGGATTCAGTTGTCTGAAAAAACGTGTTTATTTCGGGCTGAAAAACACGTTTTGAAAAGTGTACTGTTACTGCCCCATAACTTACATGGGGTTGACCAAACTTGCAGAAACATGTTTATTTCTGCTGAAAAACATGTTTTGACACTTTCAGCACACTGGGGTTAAGATCTGAGTGTGTGGGCTCTTCTGAGCCTTGCTGCTACATGGGGATTCAGTTGTCTGAAAAAACGCGTTTATTTCGGGCTGAAAAACACGTTTTGAAAAGTGTACTGTTACTGCCCCATAACTTACATGGGGTTGACCAAACTTGCAGAAACATGTTTATTTCTGCTGAAAAACACGTTTTGACCCTTTCTGCACACTGGGGTTAAGATCTGAGTGTGTGGGCTCTTCTGAGCCTTGTTGCTACATGGGGATTCAGTTGTCTGAAAAAACGTGTTTATTTCGGGCTGAAAAACACGTTTTGAAAAGTGTACTGTTACTGCCCCATAACTTACATGGGGTTGACCAAACTTGCAGAAACATGTTTATTTCTGCTGAAAAACATGTTTTGACACTTTCAGCACACTGGGGTTAAGATCTGAGTGTGTGGGCTCTTCTGAGCCTTGCTGCTACATGGGGATTCAGTTGTCTGAAAAAACGCGTTTATTTCGGGCTGAAAAACACGTTTTGAAAAGTGTACTGTTACTGCCCCATAACTTACATGGGGTTGACCAAACTTGCAGAAACATGTTTATTTCTGCTGAAAAACATGTTTTGACACTTTCAGCACACTGGGGTTAAGATCTGAGTGTGTGGGCTCTTCTGAGCCTTGTTGCTACATGGGGATTCAGTTGTCTGAAAAAACGTGTTTATTTCGGGCTGAAAAACACGTTTTGAAAAGTGTACTGTTACTGCCCCATAACTTACATGGGGTTGACCAAACTTGCAGAAACATGTTTATTTCTGCTGAAAAACATGTTTTGACACTTTCAGCACACTGGGGTTAAGATCTGAGTGTGTGGGCTCTTCTGAGCCTTGCTGCTACATGGGGATTCAGTTGTCTGAAAAAACGCGTTTATTTCGGGCTGAAAAACACGTTTTGAAAAGTGTACTGTTACTGCTCCATAACTTACATGGGGTTGACCAAACTTGCAGAAACATGTTTATTTCTGCTGAAAAACACGTTTTGACCCTTTCTGCACACTGGGGTTAAGATCTGAGTGTGTGGGCTCTTCTGAGCCTTGCTGCTACATGGGTATTCAGTTGTCTGAAAAAACGCGTTTATTTCGGGCTGAAAAACACGTTTTGAAAAGTGTACTGTTACTGCCCCATAACTTACATGGGGTTGACCAAACTTGCAGAAACATGTTTATTTCTGCTGAAAAACACGTTTTGACCCTTTCTGCACACTGGGGTTAAGATCTGAGTGTGTGGGCTCTTCTGAGCCTTGCTGCTACATGGGTATTCAGTTGTCTGAAAAAACGCGTTTATTTCGGGCTGAAAAACACGTTTTGAAAAGTGTACTGTTACTGCCCCATAACTTACATGGGGTTGACCAAACTTGCAGAAACATGTTTATTTCTGCTGAAAAACATGTTTTGAACCTTTCTGCACACTGGGGTTAAGATCTGAGTGTGTGGGCTCTTCTGAGCCTTGTTGCTACATGGGGATTCAGTTGTCTGAAAAAACGCGTTTATTTCGGGCTGAAAAACACGTTTTGAAACGTGTACTGTTACTGCCCCATAACTTACATGGGGTTGACCAAACTTGCAGAAACATGTTTATTTCTGCTGAAAAACATGTTTTGAACCTTTCTGCACACTGGGGTTAAGATCTGAGTGTGTGGGCTCTTCTGAGCCTTGTTGCTACATGGGGATTCAGTTGTCTGAAAAAACGTGTTTATTTCGGGCTGAAAAACACGTTTTGAAAAGTGTACTGTTACTGCCCCATAACTTACATGGGGTTGACCAAACTTGCAGAAACATGTTTATTTCTGCTGAAAAACATGTTTTGACACTTTCAGCACACTGGGGTTAAGATCTGAGTGTGTGGGCTCTTCTGAGCCTTGCTGCTACATGGGGATTCAGTTGTCTGAAAAAACGCGTTTATTTCGGGCTGAAAAACACGTTTTGAAAAGTGTACTGTTACTGCCCCATAACTTACATGGGGTTGACCAAACTTGCAGAAACATGTTTATTTCTGCTGAAAAACATGTTTTGACACTTTCAGCACACTGGGGTTAAGATCTGAGTGTGTGGGCTCTTCTGAGCCTTGTTGCTACATGGGGATTCAGTTGTCTGAAAAAACGCGTTTATTTCGGGCTGAAAAATACGTTTTGAAAAGTGTACTGTTACTGCCCCATAACTTACATGGGGTTGACCAAACTTGCAGAAACATGTTTATTTCTGCTGAAAAACATGTTTTGACACTTTCAGCACACTGGGGTTAAGATCTGAGTGTGTGGGCTCTTCTGAGCCTTGCTGCTACATGGGGATTCAGTTGTCTGAAAAAACGCGTTTATTTCGGGCTGAAAAACACGTTTTGAAAAGTGTACTGTTACTGCCCCATAACTTACATGGGGTTGACCAAACTTGCAGAAACATGTTTATTTCTGCTGAAAAACACGTTTTGACCCTTTCTGCACACTGGGGTTAAGATCTGAGTGTGTGGGCTCTTCTGAGCCTTGCTGCTACATGGGTATTCAGTTGTCTGAAAAAACGCGTTTATTTCGGGCTGAAAAACACGTTTTGAAAAGTGTACTGTTACTGCCCCATAACTTACATGGGGTTGACCAAACTTGCAGAAACATGTTTATTTCTGCTGAAAAACATGTTTTGAACCTTTCTGCACACTGGGGTTAAGATCTGAGTGTGTGGGCTCTTCTGAGCCTTGTTGCTACATGGGGATTCAGTTGTCTGAAAAAACGCGTTTATTTCGGGCTGAAAAACACGTTTTGAAACGTGTACTGTTACTGCCCCATAACTTACATGGGGTTGACCAAACTTGCAGAAACATGTTTATTTCTGCTGAAAAACATGTTTTGAACCTTTCTGCACACTGGGGTTAAGATCTGAGTGTGTGGGCTCTTCTGAGCCTTGTTGCTACATGGGGATTCAGTTGTCTGAAAAAACGCGTTTATTTCGGGCTGAAAAACACGTTTTGAAAAGTGTACTGTTACTGCCCCATAACTTACATGGGGTTGACCAAACTTGCAGAAACATGTTTATTTCTGCTGAAAAACATGTTTTGACACTTTCAGCACACTGGGGTTAAGATCTGAGTGTGTGGGATCTTCTGAGCCTTGTTGCTACATGGGGATTCAGCTGTCTGAAAAAACGCGTTTATTTCGGGCTGAAAAACACGTTTTGAAAAGTGTACTGTTACTGCCCCATAACTTACATGGGGTTGACCAAACTTGCAGAAACATGTTTATTTCTGCTGAAAAACATGTTTTGACACTTTCAGCACACTGGGGTTAAGATCTGAGTGTGTGGGCTCTTCTGAGCCTTGTTGCTACATGGGGATTCAGTTGTCTGAAAAAACGCGTTTATTTCGGGCTGAAAACACGTTTTGAAAAGTGTACTGTTACTGCCCCATAACTTACATGGGGTTGACCAAACTTGCAGAAACATGTTTATTTCTGCTGAAAAACATGTTTTGAACCTTTCTGCACACTGGGGTTAAGATCTGAGTGTGTGGGCTCTTCTGAGCCTTGTTGCTACATGGGGATTCAGTTGTCTGAAAAAACGCGTTTATTTCGGGCTGAAAAACACGTTTTGAAAATTGTACTGTTACTGCCCCATAACTTACATGGGGTTGACCAAACTTGCAGAAACATGTTTATTTCTGCTGAAAAACATGTTTTGACACTTTCAGCACACTGGGGTTAAGATCTGAGTGTGTGGGATCTTCTGAGCCTTGTTGCTACATGGGGATTCAGCTGTCTGAAAAAACGCGTTTATTTCGGGCTGAAAAACACGTTTTGAAAAGTGTACTGTTACTGCCCCATAACTTACATGGGGTTGACCAAACTTGCAGAAACATGTTTATTTCTGCTGAAAAACATGTTTTGACACTTTCAGCACACTGGGGTTAAGATCTGAGTGTGTGGGCTCTTCTGAGCCTTGTTGCTACATGGGGATTCAGTTGTCTGAAAAAACGCGTTTATTTCGGGCTGAAAAACACGTTTTGAAAAGTGTACTGTTACTGCCCCATAACTTACATGGGGTTGACCAAACTTGCAGAAACATGTTTATTTCTGCTGAAAAACATGTTTTGACACTTTCAGCACACTGGGGTTAAGATCTGAGTGTGTGGGCTCTTCTGAGCCTTGTTGCTACATGGGGATTCAGTTGTCTGAAAAAACGTGTTTATTTCGGGCTGAAAAACACGTTTTGAAAAGTGTACTGTTACTGCCCCATAACTTACATGGGGTTGACCAAACTTGCAGAAACATGTTTATTTCTGCTGAAAAACATGTTTTGACACTTTCAGCACACTGGGGTTAAGATCTGAGTGTGTGGGCTCTTCTGAGCCTTGCTGCTACATGGGGATTCAGTTGTCTGAAAAAACGCGTTTATTTCGGGCTGAAAAACACGTTTTGAAAAGTGTACTGTTACTGCCCCATAACTTACATGGGGTTGACCAAACTTGCAGAAACATGTTTATTTCTGCTGAAAAACACGTTTTGACCCTTTCTGCACACTGGGGTTAAGATCTGAGTGTGTGGGCTCTTCTGAGCCTTGCTGCTACATGGGTATTCAGTTGTCTGAAAAAACGCGTTTATTTCGGGCTGAAAAACACGTTTTGAAAAGTGTACTGTTACTGCCCCATAACTTACATGGGGTTGACCAAACTTGCAGAAACATGTTTATTTCTGCTGAAAAACATGTTTTGACACTTTCAGCACACTGGGGTTAAGATCTGAGTGTGTGGGCTCTTCTGAGCCTTGTTGCTACATGGGGATTCAGTTGTCTGAAAAAACGTGTTTATTTCGGTCTGAAAAACACGTTTTGAAAAGTGTACTGTTACTGCCCCATAACTTACATGGGGTTGACCAAACTTGCAGAAACATGTTTATTTCTGCTGAAAAACATGTTTTGACACTTTCAGCACACTGGGGTTAAGATCTGAGTGTGTGGGCTCTTCTGAGCCTTGCTGCTACATGGGGATTCAGTTGTCTGAAAAAACGCGTTTATTTCGGGCTGAAAAACACGTTTTGAAAAGTGTACTGTTACTGCCCCATAACTTACATGGGGTTGACCAAACTTGCAGAAACATGTTTATTTCTGCTGAAAAACATGTTTTGACACTTTCAGCACACTGGGGTTAAGATCTGAGTGTGTGGGCTCTTCTGAGCCTTGCTGCTACATGGGGATTCAGTTGTCTGAAAAAACGCGTTTATTTCGGGCTGAAAAACACGTTTTGAAAAGTGTACTGTTACTGCCCCATAACTTACATGGGGTTGACCAAACTTGCAGAAACATGTTTATTTCTGCTGAAAAACATGTTTTGACACTTTCAGCACACTGGGGTTAAGATCTGAGTGTGTGGGCTCTTCTGAGCCTTGTTGCTACATGGGGATTCAGTTGTCTGAAAAAACGTGTTTATTTCGGGCTGAAAAACACGTTTTGAAAAGTGTACTGTTACTGCCCCATAACTTACATGGGGTTGACCAAACTTGCAGAAACATGTTTATTTCTGCTGAAAAACATGTTTTGACACTTTCAGCACACTGGGGTTAAGATCTGAGTGTGTGGGCTCTTCTGAGCCTTGCTGCTACATGGGGATTCAGTTGTCTGAAAAAACGCGTTTATTTCGGGCTGAAAAACACGTTTTGAAAAGTGTACTGTTACTGCTCCATAACTTACATGGGGTTGACCAAACTTGCAGAAACATGTTTATTTCTGCTGAAAAACACGTTTTGACCCTTTCTGCACACTGGGGTTAAGATCTGAGTGTGTGGGCTCTTCTGAGCCTTGCTGCTACATGGGTATTCAGTTGTCTGAAAAAACGCGTTTATTTCGGGCTGAAAAACACGTTTTGAAAAGTGTACTGTTACTGCCCCATAACTTACATGGGGTTGACCAAACTTGCAGAAACATGTTTATTTCTGCTGAAAAACACGTTTTGACCCTTTCTGCACACTGGGGTTAAGATCTGAGTGTGTGGGCTCTTCTGAGCCTTGCTGCTACATGGGTATTCAGTTGTCTGAAAAAACGCGTTTATTTCGGGCTGAAAAACACGTTTTGAAAAGTGTACTGTTACTGCCCCATAACTTACATGGGGTTGACCAAACTTGCAGAAACATGTTTATTTCTGCTGAAAAACATGTTTTGAACCTTTCTGCACACTGGGGTTAAGATCTGAGTGTGTGGGCTCTTCTGAGCCTTGTTGCTACATGGGGATTCAGTTGTCTGAAAAAACGCGTTTATTTCGGGCTGAAAAACACGTTTTGAAACGTGTACTGTTACTGCCCCATAACTTACATGGGGTTGACCAAACTTGCAGAAACATGTTTATTTCTGCTGAAAAACATGTTTTGAACCTTTCTGCACACTGGGGTTAAGATCTGAGTGTGTGGGCTCTTCTGAGCCTTGTTGCTACATGGGGATTCAGTTGTCTGAAAAAACGTGTTTATTTCGGGCTGAAAAACACGTTTTGAAAAGTGTACTGTTACTGCCCCATAACTTACATGGGGTTGACCAAACTTGCAGAAACATGTTTATTTCTGCTGAAAAACATGTTTTGACACTTTCAGCACACTGGGGTTAAGATCTGAGTGTGTGGGCTCTTCTGAGCCTTGCTGCTACATGGGGATTCAGTTGTCTGAAAAAACGCGTTTATTTCGGGCTGAAAAACACGTTTTGAAAAGTGTACTGTTACTGCCCCATAACTTACATGGGGTTGACCAAACTTGCAGAAACATGTTTATTTCTGCTGAAAAACACGTTTTGACCCTTTCTGCACACTGGGGTTAAGATCTGAGTGTGTGGGCTCTTCTGAGCCTTGCTGCTACATGGGTATTCAGTTGTCTGAAAAAACGCGTTTATTTCGGGCTGAAAAACACGTTTTGAAAAGTGTACTGTTACTGCCCCATAACTTACATGGGGTTGACCAAACTTGCAGAAACATGTTTATTTCTGCTGAAAAACACGTTTTGACCCTTTCTGCACACTGGGGTTAAGATCTGAGTGTGTGGGCTCTTCTGAGCCTTGCTGCTACATGGGTATTCAGTTGTCTGAAAAAACGCGTTTATTTCGGGCTGAAAAACACGTTTTGAAAAGTGTACTGTTACTGCCCCATAACTTACATGGGGTTGACCAAACTTGCAGAAACATGTTTATTTCTGCTGAAAAACATGTTTTGACACTTTCAGCACACTGGGGTTAAGATCTGAGTGTGTGGGCTCTTCTGAGCCTTGTTGCTACATGGGGATTCAGTTGTCTGAAAAAACGTGTTTATTTCGGGCTGAAAAACACGTTTTGAAAAGTGTACTGTTACTGCCCCATAACTTACATGGGGTTGACCAAACTTGCAGAAACATGTTTATTTCTGCTGAAAAACATGTTTTGACACTTTCAGCACACTGGGGTTAAGATCTGAGTGTGTGGGCTCTTCTGAGCCTTGCTGCTACATGGGGATTCAGTTGTCTGAAAAAACGCGTTTATTTCGGGCTGAAAAACACGTTTTGAAAAGTGTACTGTTACTGCCCCATAACTTACATGGGGTTGACCAAACTTGCAGAAACATGTTTATTTCTGCTGAAAAACATGTTTTGACACTTTCAGCACACTGGGGTTAAGATCTGAGTGTGTGGGCTCTTCTGAGCCTTGTTGCTACATGGGGATTCAGTTGTCTGAAAAAACGTGTTTATTTCGGGCTGAAAAACACGTTTTGAAAAGTGTACTGTTACTGCCCCATAACTTACATGGGGTTGACCAAACTTGCAGAAACATGTTTATTTCTGCTGAAAAACATGTTTTGACACTTTCAGCACACTGGGGTTAAGATCTGAGTGTGTGGGCTCTTCTGAGCCTTGCTGCTACATGGGGATTCAGTTGTCTGAAAAAACGCGTTTATTTCGGGCTGAAAAACACGTTTTGAAAAGTGTACTGTTACTGCCCCATAACTTACATGGGGTTGACCAAACTTGCAGAAACATGTTTATTTCTGCTGAAAAACACGTTTTGACCCTTTCTGCACACTGGGGTTAAGATCTGAGTGTGTGGGCTCTTCTGAGCCTTGTTGCTACATGGGGATTCAGTTGTCTGAAAAAACGTGTTTATTTCGGGCTGAAAAACACGTTTTGAAAAGTGTACTGTTACTGCCCCATAACTTACATGGGGTTGACCAAACTTGCAGAAACATGTTTATTTCTGCTGAAAAACATGTTTTGACACTTTCAGCACACTGGGGTTAAGATCTGAGTGTGTGGGCTCTTCTGAGCCTTGCTGCTACATGGGGATTCAGTTGTCTGAAAAAACGCGTTTATTTCGGGCTGAAAAACACGTTTTGAAAAGTGTACTGTTACTGCCCCATAACTTACATGGGGTTGACCAAACTTGCAGAAACATGTTTATTTCTGCTGAAAAACATGTTTTGACACTTTCAGCACACTGGGGTTAAGATCTGAGTGTGTGGGCTCTTCTGAGCCTTGTTGCTACATGGGGATTCAGTTGTCTGAAAAAACGTGTTTATTTCGGGCTGAAAAACACGTTTTGAAAAGTGTACTGTTACTGCCCCATAACTTACATGGGGTTGACCAAACTTGCAGAAACATGTTTATTTCTGCTGAAAAACATGTTTTGACACTTTCAGCACACTGGGGTTAAGATCTGAGTGTGTGGGCTCTTCTGAGCCTTGCTGCTACATGGGGATTCAGTTGTCTGAAAAAACGCGTTTATTTCGGGCTGAAAAACACGTTTTGAAAAGTGTACTGTTACTGCCCCATAACTTACATGGGGTTGACCAAACTTGCAGAAACATGTTTATTTCTGCTGAAAAACACGTTTTGACCCTTTCTGCACACTGGGGTTAAGATCTGAGTGTGTGGGCTCTTCTGAGCCTTGCTGCTACATGGGTATTCAGTTGTCTGAAAAAACGCGTTTATTTCGGGCTGAAAAACACGTTTTGAAAAGTGTACTGTTACTGCCCCATAACTTACATGGGGTTGACCAAACTTGCAGAAACATGTTTATTTCTGCTGAAAAACACGTTTTGACCCTTTCTGCACACTGGGGTTAAGATCTGAGTGTGTGGGCTCTTCTGAGCCTTGCTGCTACATGGGTATTCAGTTGTCTGAAAAAACGCGTTTATTTCGGGCTGAAAAACACGTTTTGAAAAGTGTACTGTTACTGCCCCATAACTTACATGGGGTTGACCAAACTTGCAGAAACATGTTTATTTCTGCTGAAAAACATGTTTTGAACCTTTCTGCACACTGGGGTTAAGATCTGAGTGTGTGGGCTCTTCTGAGCCTTGTTGCTACATGGGGATTCAGTTGTCTGAAAAAACGCGTTTATTTCGGGCTGAAAAACACGTTTTGAAACGTGTACTGTTACTGCCCCATAACTTACATGGGGTTGACCAAACTTGCAGAAACATGTTTATTTCTGCTGAAAAACATGTTTTGAACCTTTCTGCACACTGGGGTTAAGATCTGAGTGTGTGGGCTCTTCTGAGCCTTGTTGCTACATGGGGATTCAGTTGTCTGAAAAAACGCGTTTATTTCGGGCTGAAAAACACGTTTTGAAACGTGTACTGTTACTGCCCCATAACTTACATGGGGTTGACCAAACTTGCAGAAACATGTTTATTTCTGCTGAAAAACATGTTTTGAACCTTTCTGCACACTGGGGTTAAGATCTGAGTGTGTGGGCTCTTCTGAGCCTTGTTGCTACATGGGGATTCAGTTGTCTGAAAAAACGCGTTTATTTCGGGCTGAAAAACACGTTTTGAAAAGTGTACTGTTACTGCCCCATAACTTACATGGGGTTGACCAAACTTGCAGAAACATGTTTATTTCTGCTGAAAAACATGTTTTGACACTTTCAGCACACTGGGGTTAAGATCTGAGTGTGTGGGATCTTCTGAGCCTTGTTGCTACATGGGGATTCAGCTGTCTGAAAAAACGCGTTTATTTCGGGCTGAAAAACACGTTTTGAAAAGTGTACTGTTACTGCCCCATAACTTACATGGGGTTGACCAAACTTGCAGAAACATGTTTATTTCTGCTGAAAAACATGTTTTGACACTTTCAGCACACTGGGGTTAAGATCTGAGTGTGTGGGCTCTTCTGAGCCTTGTTGCTACATGGGGATTCAGTTGTCTGAAAAAACGCGTTTATTTCGGGCTGAAAAACACGTTTTGAAAAGTGTACTGTTACTGCCCCATAACTTACATGGGGTTAACCAAACTTGCAGAAACATGTTTATTTCTGCTGAAAAACATGTTTTGAACCTTTCTGCACACTGGGGTTAAGATCTGAGTGTGTGGGCTCTTCTGAGCCTTGTTGCTACATGGGGATTCAGTTGTCTGAAAAAACGCGTTTATTTCGGGCTGAAAAACACGTTTTGAAAAGTGTACTGTTACTGCCCCATAACTTACATGGGGTTGACCAAACTTGCAGAAACATGTTTATTTCTGCTGAAAAACATGTTTTGACACTTTCAGCACACTGGGGTTAAGATCTGAGTGTGTGGGATCTTCTGAGCCTTGTTGCTACATGGGGATTCAGCTGTCTGAAAAAACGCGTTTATTTCGGGCTGAAAAACACGTTTTGAAAAGTGTACTGTTACTGCCCCATAACTTACATGGGGTTGACCAAACTTGCAGAAACATGTTTATTTCTGCTGAAAAACATGTTTTGAACCTTTCTGCACACTGGGGTTAAGATCTGAGTGTGTGGGCTCTTCTGAGCCTTGTTGCTACATGGGGATTCAGTTGTCTGAAAAAACGTGTTTATTTCGGGCTGAAAAACACGTTTTGAAAAGTGTACTGTTACTGCCCCATAACTTACATGGGGTTGACCAAACTTGCAGAAACATGTTTATTTCTGCTGAAAAACATGTTTTGACACTTTCAGCACACTGGGGTTAAGATCTGAGTGTGTGGGCTCTTCTGAGCCTTGCTGCTACATGGGGATTCAGTTGTCTGAAAAAACGCGTTTATTTCGGGCTGAAAAACACGTTTTGAAAAGTGTACTGTTACTGCCCCATAACTTACATGGGGTTGACCAAACTTGCAGAAACATGTTTATTTCTGCTGAAAAACACGTTTTGACCCTTTCTGCACACTGGGGTTAAGATCTGAGTGTGTGGGCTCTTCTGAGCCTTGCTGCTACATGGGTATTCAGTTGTCTGAAAAAACGCGTTTATTTCGGGCTGAAAAACACGTTTTGAAAAGTGTACTGTTACTGCCCCATAACTTACATGGGGTTGACCAAACTTGCAGAAACATGTTTATTTCTGCTGAAAAACATGTTTTGAACCTTTCTGCACACTGGGGTTAAGATCTGAGTGTGTGGGCTCTTCTGAGCCTTGTTGCTACATGGGGATTCAGTTGTCTGAAAAAACGCGTTTATTTCGGGCTGAAAAACACGTTTTGAAACGTGTACTGTTACTGCCCCATAACTTACATGGGGTTGACCAAACTTGCAGAAACATGTTTATTTCTGCTGAAAAACATGTTTTGAACCTTTCTGCACACTGGGGTTAAGATCTGAGTGTGTGGGCTCTTCTGAGCCTTGTTGCTACATGGGGATTCAGTTGTCTGAAAAAACGCGTTTATTTCGGGCTGAAAAACACGTTTTGAAAAGTGTACTGTTACTGCCCCATAACTTACATGGGGTTGACCAAACTTGCAGAAACATGTTTATTTCTGCTGAAAAACATGTTTTGACACTTTCAGCACACTGGGGTTAAGATCTGAGTGTGTGGGATCTTCTGAGCCTTGTTGCTACATGGGGATTCAGCTGTCTGAAAAAACGCGTTTATTTCGGGCTGAAAAACACGTTTTGAAAAGTGTACTGTTACTGCCCCATAACTTACATGGGGTTGACCAAACTTGCAGAAACATGTTTATTTCTGCTGAAAAACATGTTTTGACACTTTCAGCACACTGGGGTTAAGATCTGAGTGTGTGGGCTCTTCTGAGCCTTGTTGCTACATGGGGATTCAGTTGTCTGAAAAAACGCGTTTATTTCGGGCTGAAAAACACGTTTTGAAAAGTGTACTGTTACTGCCCCATAACTTACATGGGGTTAACCAAACTTGCAGAAACATGTTTATTTCTGCTGAAAAACATGTTTTGACACTTTCAGCACACTGGGGTTAAGATCTGAGTGTGTGGGCTCTTCTGAGCCTTGTTGCTACATGGGGATTCAGTTGTCTGAAAAAACGTGTTTATTTCGGGCTGAAAAACACGTTTTGAAAAGTGTACTGTTACTGCCCCATAACTTACATGGGGTTGACCAAACTTGCAGAAACATGTTTATTTCTGCTGAAAAACATGTTTTGACACTTTCAGCACACTGGGGTTAAGATCTGAGTGTGTGGGCTCTTCTGAGCCTTGCTGCTACATGGGGATTCAGTTGTCTGAAAAAACGCGTTTATTTCGGGCTGAAAAACACGTTTTGAAAAGTGTACTGTTACTGCCCCATAACTTACATGGGGTTGACCAAACTTGCAGAAACATGTTTATTTCTGCTGAAAAACATGTTTTGACACTTTCAGCACACTGGGGTTAAGATCTGAGTGTGTGGGCTCTTCTGAGCCTTGTTGCTACATGGGGATTCAGTTGTCTGAAAAAACGTGTTTATTTCGGGCTGAAAAACACGTTTTGAAAAGTGTACTGTTACTGCCCCATAACTTACATGGGGTTGACCAAACTTGCAGAAACATGTTTATTTCTGCTGAAAAACATGTTTTGACACTTTCAGCACACTGGGGTTAAGATCTGAGTGTGTGGGCTCTTCTGAGCCTTGCTGCTACATGGGGATTCAGTTGTCTGAAAAAACGCGTTTATTTCGGGCTGAAAAACACGTTTTGAAAAGTGTACTGTTACTGCCCCATAACTTACATGGGGTTGACCAAACTTGCAGAAACATGTTTATTTCTGCTGAAAAACACGTTTTGACCCTTTCTGCACACTGGGGTTAAGATCTGAGTGTGTGGGCTCTTCTGAGCCTTGCTGCTACATGGGTATTCAGTTGTCTGAAAAAACGCGTTTATTTCGGGCTGAAAAACACGTTTTGAAAAGTGTACTGTTACTGCCCCATAACTTACATGGGGTTGACCAAACTTGCAGAAACATGTTTATTTCTGCTGAAAAACATGTTTTGAACCTTTCTGCACACTGGGGTTAAGATCTGAGTGTGTGGGCTCTTCTGAGCCTTGTTGCTACATGGGGATTCAGTTGTCTGAAAAAACGCGTTTATTTCGGGCTGAAAAACACGTTTTGAAACGTGTACTGTTACTGCCCCATAACTTACATGGGGTTGACCAAACTTGCAGAAACATGTTTATTTCTGCTGAAAAACATGTTTTGAACCTTTCTGCACACTGGGGTTAAGATCTGAGTGTGTGGGCTCTTCTGAGCCTTGTTGCTACATGGGGATTCAGTTGTCTGAAAAAACGCGTTTATTTCGGGCTGAAAAACACGTTTTGAAAAGTGTACTGTTACTGCCCCATAACTTACATGGGGTTGACCAAACTTGCAGAAACATGTTTATTTCTGCTGAAAAACATGTTTTGACACTTTCAGCACACTGGGGTTAAGATCTGAGTGTGTGGATCTTCTGAGCCTTGTTGCTACATGGGGATTCAGCTGTCTGAAAAAACGCGTTTATTTCGGGCTGAAAAACACGTTTTGAAAAGTGTACTGTTACTGCCCCATAACTTACATGGGGTTGACCAAACTTGCAGAAACATGTTTATTTCTGCTGAAAAACATGTTTTGACACTTTCAGCACACTGGGGTTAAGATCTGAGTGTGTGGGCTCTTCTGAGCCTTGTTGCTACATGGGGATTCAGTTGTCTGAAAAACGCGTTTATTTCGGGCTGAAAAACACGTTTTGAAAAGTGTACTGTTACTGCCCCATAACTTACATGGGGTTAACCAAACTTGCAGAAACATGTTTATTTCTGCTGAAAAACATGTTTTGACACTTTCAGCACACTGGGGTTAAGATCTGAGTGTGTGGGCTCTTCTGAGCCTTGTTGCTACATGGGGATTCAGTTGTCTGAAAAAACGTGTTTATTTCGGGCTGAAAAACACGTTTTGAAAAGTGTACTGTTACTGCCCCATAACTTACATGGGGTTGACCAAACTTGCAGAAACATGTTTATTTCTGCTGAAAAACATGTTTTGACACTTTCAGCACACTGGGGTTAAGATCTGAGTGTGTGGGCTCTTCTGAGCCTTGCTGCTACATGGGGATTCAGTTGTCTGAAAAAACGCGTTTATTTCGGGCTGAAAAACACGTTTTGAAAAGTGTACTGTTACTGCCCCATAACTTACATGGGGTTGACCAAACTTGCAGAAACATGTTTATTTCTGCTGAAAAACATGTTTTGACACTTTCAGCACACTGGGGTTAAGATCTGAGTGTGTGGGCTCTTCTGAGCCTTGTTGCTACATGGGGATTCAGTTGTCTGAAAAAACGTGTTTATTTCGGGCTGAAAAACACGTTTTGAAAAGTGTACTGTTACTGCCCCATAACTTACATGGGGTTGACCAAACTTGCAGAAACATGTTTATTTCTGCTGAAAAACATGTTTTGACACTTTCAGCACACTGGGGTTAAGATCTGAGTGTGTGGGCTCTTCTGAGCCTTGCTGCTACATGGGGATTCAGTTGTCTGAAAAAACGCGTTTATTTCGGGCTGAAAAACACGTTTTGAAAAGTGTACTGTTACTGCCCCATAACTTACATGGGGTTGACCAAACTTGCAGAAACATGTTTATTTCTGCTGAAAAACACGTTTTGACCCTTTCTGCACACTGGGGTTAAGATCTGAGTGTGTGGGCTCTTCTGAGCCTTGCTGCTACATGGGTATTCAGTTGTCTGAAAAAACGCGTTTATTTCGGGCTGAAAAACACGTTTTGAAAAGTGTACTGTTACTGCCCCATAACTTACATGGGGTTGACCAAACTTGCAGAAACATGTTTATTTCTGCTGAAAAACACGTTTTGACCCTTTCTGCACACTGGGGTTAAGATCTGAGTGTGTGGGCTCTTCTGAGCCTTGCTGCTACATGGGTATTCAGTTGTCTGAAAAAACGCGTTTATTTCGGGCTGAAAAACACGTTTTGAAAAGTGTACTGTTACTGCCCCATAACTTACATGGGGTTGACCAAACTTGCAGAAACATGTTTATTTCTGCTGAAAAACATGTTTTGAACCTTTCTGCACACTGGGGTTAAGATCTGAGTGTGTGGGCTCTTCTGAGCCTTGTTGCTACATGGGGATTCAGTTGTCTGAAAAAACGCGTTTATTTCGGGCTGAAAAACACGTTTTGAAACGTGTACTGTTACTGCCCCATAACTTACATGGGGTTGACCAAACTTGCAGAAACATGTTTATTTCTGCTGAAAAACATGTTTTGAACCTTTCTGCACACTGGGGTTAAGATCTGAGTGTGTGGGCTCTTCTGAGCCTTGTTGCTACATGGGGATTCAGTTGTCTGAAAAAACGTGTTTATTTCGGGCTGAAAAACACGTTTTGAAAAGTGTACTGTTACTGCCCCATAACTTACATGGGGTTGACCAAACTTGCAGAAACATGTTTATTTCTGCTGAAAAACATGTTTTGACACTTTCAGCACACTGGGGTTAAGATCTGAGTGTGTGGGCTCTTCTGAGCCTTGTTGCTACATGGGGATTCAGTTGTCTGAAAAAACGCGTTTATTTCGGGCTGAAAAACACGTTTTGAAAAGTGTACTGTTACTGCCCCATAACTTACATGGGGTTGACCAAACTTGCAGAAACATGTTTATTTCTGCTGAAAAACATGTTTTGACACTTTCAGCACACTGGGGTTAAGATCTGAGTGTGTGGGCTCTTCTGAGCCTTGTTGCTACATGGGGATTCAGTTGTCTGAAAAAACGTGTTTATTTCGGGCTGAAAAACACGTTTTGAAAAGTGTACTGTTACTGCCCCATAACTTACATGGGGTTGACCAAACTTGCAGAAACATGTTTATTTCTGCTGAAAAACATGTTTTGACACTTTCAGCACACTGGGGTTAAGATCTGAGTGTGTGGGCTCTTCTGAGCCTTGCTGCTACATGGGGATTCAGTTGTCTGAAAAAACGCGTTTATTTCGGGCTGAAAAACACGTTTTGAAAAGTGTACTGTTACTGCCCCATAACTTACATGGGGTTGACCAAACTTGCAGAAACATGTTTATTTCTGCTGAAAAACACGTTTTGACCCTTTCTGCACACTGGGGTTAAGATCTGAGTGTGTGGGCTCTTCTGAGCCTTGCTGCTACATGGGTATTCAGTTGTCTGAAAAAACGCGTTTATTTCGGGCTGAAAAACACGTTTTGAAAAGTGTACTGTTACTGCCCCATAACTTACATGGGGTTGACCAAACTTGCAGAAACATGTTTATTTCTGCTGAAAAACATGTTTTGACACTTTCAGCACACTGGGGTTAAGATCTGAGTGTGTGGGCTCTTCTGAGCCTTGTTGCTACATGGGGATTCAGTTGTCTGAAAAAACGTGTTTATTTCGGGCTGAAAAACACGTTTTGAAAAGTGTACTGTTACTGCCCCATAACTTACATGGGGTTGACCAAACTTGCAGAAACATGTTTATTTCTGCTGAAAAACATGTTTTGACACTTTCAGCACACTGGGGTTAAGATCTGAGTGTGTGGGCTCTTCTGAGCCTTGCTGCTACATGGGGATTCAGTTGTCTGAAAAAACGCGTTTATTTCGGGCTGAAAAACACATTTGAAAAGTGTACTGTTACTGCCCCATAACTTACATGGGGTTGACCAAACTTGCAGAAACATGTTTATTTCTGCTGAAAAACACGTTTTGACCCTTTCTGCACACTGGGGTTAAGATCTGAGTGTGTGGGCTCTTCTGAGCCTTGTTGCTACATGGGGATTCAGTTGTCTGAAAAAACGTGTTTATTTCGGGCTGAAAAACACGTTTTGAAAAGTGTACTGTTACTGCCCCATAACTTACATGGGGTTGACCAAACTTGCAGAAACATGTTTATTTCTGCTGAAAAACATGTTTTGACACTTTCAGCACACTGGGGTTAAGATCTGAGTGTGTGGGCTCTTCTGAGCCTTGCTGCTACATGGGGATTCAGTTGTCTGAAAAAACGCGTTTATTTCGGGCTGAAAAACACGTTTTGAAAAGTGTACTGTTACTGCCCCATAACTTACATGGGGTTGACCAAACTTGCAGAAACATGTTTATTTCTGCTGAAAAACATGTTTTGACACTTTCAGCACACTGGGGTTAAGATCTGAGTGTGTGGGCTCTTCTGAGCCTTGTTGCTACATGGGGATTCAGTTGTCTGAAAAAACGTGTTTATTTCGGGCTGAAAAACACGTTTTGAAAAGTGTACTGTTACTGCCCCATAACTTACATGGGGTTGACCAAACTTGCAGAAACATGTTTATTTCTGCTGAAAAACATGTTTTGACACTTTCAGCACACTGGGGTTAAGATCTGAGTGTGTGGGCTCTTCTGAGCCTTGCTGCTACATGGGGATTCAGTTGTCTGAAAAAACGCGTTTATTTCGGGCTGAAAAACACGTTTTGAAAAGTGTACTGTTACTGCCCCATAACTTACATGGGGTTGACCAAACTTGCAGAAACATGTTTATTTCTGCTGAAAAACACGTTTTGACCCTTTCTTCACACTGGGGTTAAGATCTGAGTGTGTGGGCTCTTCTGAGCCTTGCTGCTACATGGGTATTCAGTTGTCTGAAAAAACGCGTTTATTTCGGGCTGAAAAACACGTTTTGAAAAGTGTACTGTTACTGCCCCATAACTTACATGGGGTTGACCAAACTTGCAGAAACATGTTTATTTCTGCTGAAAAACACGTTTTGACCCTTTCTGCACACTGGGGTTAAGATCTGAGTGTGTGGGCTCTTCTGAGCCTTGCTGCTACATGGGTATTCAGTTGTCTGAAAAAACGCGTTTATTTCGGGCTGAAAAACACGTTTTGAAAAGTGTACTGTTACTGCCCCATAACTTACATGGGGTTGACCAAACTTGCAGAAACATGTTTATTTCTGCTGAAAAACATGTTTTGAACCTTTCTGCACACTGGGGTTAAGATCTGAGTGTGTGGGCTCTTCTGAGCCTTGTTGCTACATGGGGATTCAGTTGTCTGAAAAAACGCGTTTATTTCGGGCTGAAAAACACGTTTTGAAAAGTGTACTGTTACTGCCCCATAACTTACATGGGGTTGACCAAACTTGCAGAAACATGTTTATTTCTGCTGAAAAACATGTTTTGACACTTTCAGCACACTGGGGTTAAGATCTGAGTGTGTGGGATCTTCTGAGCCTTGTTGCTACATGGGGATTCAGCTGTCTGAAAAAAACGCGTTTATTTCGGGCTGAAAAACACGTTTTGAAAAGTGTACTGTTACTGCCCCATAACTTACATGGGGTTGACCAAACTTGCAGAAACATGTTTATTTCTGCTGAAAAACATGTTTTGACACTTTCAGCACACTGGGGTTAAGATCTGAGTGTGTGGGCTCTTCTGAGCCTTGTTGCTACATGGGGATTCAGTTGTCTGAAAAAACGCGTTTATTTCGGGCTGAAAAACACGTTTTGAAAAGTGTACTGTTACTGCCCCATAACTTACATGGGGTTGACCAAACTTGCAGAAACATGTTTGTTTCTGCTGAAAAACACGTTTTGACCCTTTCTGCACACTGGGGTTAAGATCTGAGTGTGTGGGCTCTTCTGAGCCTTGCTGCTACATGGGTATTCAGTTGTCTGAAAAAACGCGTTTATTTCGGGCCTGAAAAACACGTTTTGAAAAGTGTACTGTTACTGCCCCATAACTTACATGGGGTTGACCAAACTTGCAGAAACATGTTTATTTCTGCTGAAAAACACGTTTTGACCCTTTCTGCACACTGGGGTTAAGATCTGAGTGTGTGGGCTCTTCTGAGCCTTGTTGCTACATGGGGATTCAGTTGTCTGAAAAAACGTGTTTATTTCGGGCTGAAAAACACGTTTTGAAAAGTGTACTGTTACTGCCCCATAACTTACATGGGGTTGACCAAACTTGCAGAAACATGTTTATTTCTGCTGAAAACATGTTTTGACACTTTCAGCACACTGGGGTTAAGATCTGAGTGTGTGGGCTCTTCTGAGCCTTGCTGCTACATGGGGATTCAGTTGTCTGAAAAAACGCGTTTATTTCGGGCTGAAAAACACGTTTTGAAAAGTGTACTGTTACTGCCCCATAACTTACATGGGGTTGACCAAACTTGCAGAAACATGTTTATTTCTGCTGAAAAACATGTTTTGACACTTTCAGCACACTGGGGTTAAGATCTGAGTGTGTGGGCTCTTCTGAGCCTTGTTGCTACATGGGGATTCAGTTGTCTGAAAAAACGTGTTTATTTCGGGCTGAAAAACACGTTTTGAAAAGTGTACTGTTACTGCCCCATAACTTACATGGGTTGACCAAACTTGCAGAAACATGTTTATTTCTGCTGAAAAACATGTTTTGACACTTTCAGCACACTGGGGTTAAGATCTGAGTGTGTGGGCTCTTCTGAGCCTTGCTGCTACATGGGGATTCAGTTGTCTGAAAAAACGCGTTTATTTCGGGCTGAAAAACACGTTTTGAAAAGTGTACTGTTACTGCCCCATAACTTACATGGGGTTGACCAAACTTGCAGAAACATGTTTATTTCTGCTGAAAAACACGTTTTGACCCTTTCTGCACACTGGGGTTAAGATCTGAGTGTGTGGGCTCTTCTGAGCCTTGCTGCTACATGGGTATTCAGTTGTCTGAAAAAACGCGTTTATTTCGGGCTGAAAAACACGTTTTGAAAAGTGTACTGTTACTGCCCCATAACTTACATGGGGTTGACCAAACTTGCAGAAACATGTTTATTTCTGCTGAAAAACACGTTTTGACCCTTTCTGCACACTGGGGTTAAGATCTGAGTGTGTGGGCTCTTCTGAGCCTTGCTGCTACATGGGTATTCAGTTGTCTGAAAAAACGCGTTTATTTCGGGCTGAAAAACACGTTTTGAAAAGTGTACTGTTACTGCCCCATAACTTACATGGGGTTGACCAAACTTGCAGAAACATGTTTATTTCTGCTGAAAAACATGTTTTGAACCTTTCTGCACACTGGGGTTAAGATCTGAGTGTGTGGGCTCTTCTGAGCCTTGTTGCTACATGGGGATTCAGTTGTCTGAAAAAACGCGTTTATTTCGGGCTGAAAAACACGTTTTGAAAAGTGTACTGTTACTGCCCCATAACTTACATGGGGTTGACCAAACTTGCAGAAACATGTTTATTTCTGCTGAAAAACATGTTTTGACACTTTCAGCACACTGGGGTTAAGATCTGAGTGTGTGGGATCTTCTGAGCCTTGTTGCTACATGGGGATTCAGCTGTCTGAAAAAACGCGTTTATTTCGGGCTGAAAAACACGTTTTGAAAAGTGTACTGTTACTGCCCCATAACTTACATGGGGTTGACCAAACTTGCAGAAACATGTTTATTTCTGCTGAAAAACATGTTTTGACACTTTCAGCACACTGGGGTTAAGATCTGAGTGTGTGGGCTCTTCTGAGCCTTGTTGCTACATGGGGATTCAGTTGTCTGAAAAAACGCGTTTATTTCGGGCTGAAAAACACGTTTTGAAAAGTGTACTGTTACTGCCCCATAACTTACATGGGGTTGACCAAACTTGCAGAAACATGTTTATTTCTGCTGAAAAACACGTTTTGACCCTTTCTGCACACTGGGGTTAAGATCTGAGTGTGTGGGCTCTTCTGAGCCTTGCTGCTACATGGGTATTCAGTTGTCTGAAAAAACGCGTTTATTTCGGGCTGAAAAACACGTTTTGAAAAGTGTACTGTTACTGCCCCATAACTTACATGGGGTTGACCAAACTTGCAGAAACATGTTTATTTCTGCTGAAAAACACGTTTTGACCCTTTCTGCACACTGGGGTTAAGATCTGAGTGTGTGGGCTCTTCTGAGCCTTGTTGCTACATGGGGATTCAGTTGTCTGAAAAAACGTGTTTATTTCGGGCTGAAAAACACGTTTTGAAAAGTGTACTGTTACTGCCCCATAACTTACATGGGGTTGACCAAACTTGCAGAAACATGTTTATTTCTGCTGAAAAACATGTTTTGACACTTTCAGCACACTGGGGTTAAGATCTGAGTGTGTGGGCTCTTCTGAGCCTTGCTGCTACATGGGGATTCAGTTGTCTGAAAAAACGCGTTTATTTCGGGCTGAAAAACACGTTTTGAAAAGTGTACTGTTACTGCCCCATAACTTACATGGGGTTGACCAAACTTGCAGAAACATGTTTATTTCTGCTGAAAAACATGTTTTGACACTTTCAGCACACTGGGGTTAAGATCTGAGTGTGTGGGCTCTTCTGAGCCTTGTTGCTACATGGGGATTCAGTTGTCTGAAAAAACGTGTTTATTTCGGGCTGAAAAACACGTTTTGAAAAGTGTACTGTTACTGCCCCATAACTTACATGGGGTTGACCAAACTTGCAGAAACATGTTTATTTCTGCTGAAAAACATGTTTTGACACTTTCAGCACACTGGGGTTAAGATCTGAGTGTGTGGGCTCTTCTGAGCCTTGCTGCTACATGGGGATTCAGTTGTCTGAAAAAACGCGTTTATTTCGGGCTGAAAAACACGTTTTGAAAAGTGTACTGTTACTGCCCCATAACTTACATGGGGTTGACCAAACTTGCAGAAACATGTTTATTTCTGCTGAAAAACACGTTTTGACCCTTTCTGCACACTGGGGTTAAGATCTGAGTGTGTGGGCTCTTCTGAGCCTTGCTGCTACATGGGTATTCAGTTGTCTGAAAAAACGCGTTTATTTCGGGCTGAAAAACACGTTTTGAAAAGTGTACTGTTACTGCCCCATAACTTACATGGGGTTGACCAAACTTGCAGAAACATGTTTATTTCTGCTGAAAAACACGTTTTGACCCTTTCTGCACACTGGGGTTAAGATCTGAGTGTGTGGGCTCTTCTGAGCCTTGCTGCTACATGGGTATTCAGTTGTCTGAAAAAACGCGTTTATTTCGGGCTGAAAAACACGTTTTGAAAAGTGTACTGTTACTGCCCCATAACTTACATGGGGTTGACCAAACTTGCAGAAACATGTTTATTTCTGCTGAAAAACATGTTTTGAACCTTTCTGCACACTGGGGTTAAGATCTGAGTGTGTGGGCTCTTCTGAGCCTTGTTGCTACATGGGGATTCAGTTGTCTGAAAAAACGCGTTTATTTCGGGCTGAAAAACACGTTTTGAAACGTGTACTGTTACTGCCCCATAACTTACATGGGGTTGACCAAACTTGCAGAAACATGTTTATTTCTGCTGAAAAACATGTTTTGAACCTTTCTGCACACTGGGGTTAAGATCTGAGTGTGTGGGCTCTTCTGAGCCTTGTTGCTACATGGGGATTCAGTTGTCTGAAAAAACGTGTTTATTTCGGGCTGAAAAACACGTTTTGAAAAGTGTACTGTTACTGCCCCATAACTTACATGGGGTTGACCAAACTTGCAGAAACATGTTTATTTCTGCTGAAAAACATGTTTTGACACTTTCAGCACACTGGGGTTAAGATCTGAGTGTGTGGGCTCTTCTGAGCCTTGCTGCTACATGGGGATTTAGTTGTCTGAAAAAACGCGTTTATTTCGGGCTGAAAAACACGTTTTGAAAAGTGTACTGTTACTGCCCCATAACTTACATGGGGTTGACCAAACTTGCAGAAACATGTTTATTTCTGCTGAAAAACACGTTTTGACCCTTTCTGCACACTGGGGTTAAGATCTGAGTGTGTGGGCTCTTCTGAGCCTTGCTGCTACATGGGTATTCAGTTGTCTGAAAAAACGCGTTTATTTCGGGCTGAAAAACACGTTTTGAAAAGTGTACTGTTACTGCCCCATAACTTACATGGGGTTGACCAAACTTGCAGAAACATGTTTATTTCTGCTGAAAAACATGTTTTGAACCTTTCTGCACACTGGGGTTAAGATCTGAGTGTGTGGGCTCTTCTGAGCCTTGTTGCTACATGGGGATTCAGTTGTCTGAAAAACGCGTTTATTTCGGGCTGAAAAACACGTTTTGAAACGTGTACTGTTACTGCCCCATAACTTACATGGGGTTGACCAAACTTGCAGAAACATGTTTATTTCTGCTGAAAAACATGTTTTGAACCTTTCTGCACACTGGGGTTAAGATCTGAGTGTGTGGGCTCTTCTGAGCCTTGTTGCTACATGGGGATTCAGTTGTCTGAAAAAACGTGTTTATTTCGGGCTGAAAAACACGTTTTGAAAAGTGTACTGTTACTGCCCCATAACTTACATGGGGTTGACCAAACTTGCAGAAACATGTTTATTTCTGCTGAAAAACATGTTTTGACACTTTCAGCACACTGGGGTTAAGATCTGAGTGTGTGGGCTCTTCTGAGCCTTGCTGCTACATGGGGATTCAGTTGTCTGAAAAAACGCGTTTATTTCGGGCTGAAAAACACGTTTTGAAAAGTGTACTGTTACTGCCCCATAACTTACATGGGGTTGACCAAACTTGCAGAAACATGTTTATTTCTGCTGAAAAACACGTTTTGACCCTTTCTGCACACTGGGGTTAAGATCTGAGTGTGTGGGCTCTTCTGAGCCTTGCTGCTACATGGGTATTCAGTTGTCTGAAAAAACGCGTTTATTTCGGGCTGAAAAACACGTTTTGAAAAGTGTACTGTTACTGCCCCATAACTTACATGGGGTTGACCAAACTTGCAGAAACATGTTTATTTCTGCTGAAAAACATGTTTTGAACCTTTCTGCACACTGGGGTTAAGATCTGAGTGTGTGGGCTCTTCTGAGCCTTGTTGCTACATGGGGATTCAGTTGTCTGAAAAAACGCGTTTATTTCGGGCTGAAAAACACGTTTTGAAACGTGTACTGTTACTGCCCCATAACTTACATGGGGTTGACCAAACTTGCAGAAACATGTTTATTTCTGCTGAAAAACATGTTTTGAACCTTTCTGCACACTGGGGTTAAGATCTGAGTGTGTGGGCTCTTCTGAGCCTTGTTGCTACATGGGGATTCAGTTGTCTGAAAAAACGCGTTTATTTCGGGCTGAAAAACACGTTTTGAAAAGTGTACTGTTACTGCCCCATAACTTACATGGGGTTGACCAAACTTGCAGAAACATGTTTATTTCTGCTGAAAAACATGTTTTGACACTTTCAGCACACTGGGGTTAAGATCTGAGTGTGTGGGATCTTCTGAGCCTTGTTGCTACATGGGGATTCAGCTGTCTGAAAAAACGCGTTTATTTCGGGCTGAAAAACACGTTTTGAAAAGTGTACTGTTACTGCCCCATAACTTACATGGGGTTGACCAAACTTGCAGAAACATGTTTATTTCTGCTGAAAAACATGTTTTGACACTTTCAGCACACTGGGGTTAAGATCTGAGTGTGTGGGCTCTTCTGAGCCTTGTTGCTACATGGGGATTCAGTTGTCTGAAAAAACGCGTTTATTTCGGGCTGAAAAACACGTTTTGAAAAGTGTACTGTTACTGCCCCATAACTTACATGGGGTTGACCAAACTTGCAGAAACATGTTTATTTCTGCTGAAAAACATGTTTTGACACTTTCAGCACACTGGGGTTAAGATCTGAGTGTGTGGGCTCTTCTGAGCCTTGTTGCTACATGGGGATTCAGTTGTCTGAAAAAACGTGTTTATTTCGGGCTGAAAAACACGTTTTGAAAAGTGTACTGTTACTGCCCCATAACTTACATGGGGTTGACCAAACTTGCAGAAACATGTTTATTTCTGCTGAAAAACATGTTTTGACACTTTCAGCACACTGGGGTTAAGATCTGAGTGTGTGGGCTCTTCTGAGCCTTGCTGCTACATGGGGATTCAGTTGTCTGAAAAAACGCGTTTATTTCGGGCTGAAAAACACGTTTTGAAAAGTGTACTGTTACTGCCCCATAACTTACATGGGGTTGACCAAACTTGCAGAAACATGTTTATTTCTGCTGAAAAACATGTTTTGACACTTTCAGCACACTGGGGTTAAGATCTGAGTGTGTGGGCTCTTCTGAGCCTTGTTGCTACATGGTGATTCAGTTGTCTGAAAAAACGTGTTTATTTCGGGCTGAAAAACACGTTTTGAAAAGTGTACTGTTACTGCCCCATAACTTACATGGGGTTGACCAAACTTGCAGAAACATGTTTATTTCTGCTGAAAAACATGTTTTGACACTTTCAGCACACTGGGGTTAAGATCTGAGTGTGTGGGCTCTTCTGAGCCTTGCTGCTACATGGGGATTCAGTTGTCTGAAAAAACGCGTTTATTTCGTGCTGAAAAACACGTTTTGAAAAGTGTACTGTTACTGCCCCATAACTTACATGGGGTTGACCAAACTTGCAGAAACATGTTTATTTCTGCTGAAAAACACGTTTTGACCCTTTCTGCACACTGGGGTTAAGATCTGAGTGTGTGGGCTCTTCTGAGCCTTGCTGCTACATGGGTATTCAGTTGTCTGAAAAAACGCGTTTATTTCGGGCTGAAAAACACGTTTTGAAAAGTGTACTGTTACTGCCCCATAACTTACATGGGGTTGACCAAACTTGCAGAAACATGTTTATTTCTGCTGAAAAACACGTTTTGACCCTTTCTGCACACTGGGGTTAAGATCTGAGTGTGTGGGCTCTTCTGAGCCTTGCTGCTACATGGGTATTCAGTTGTCTGAAAAAACGCGTTTATTTCGGGCTGAAAAACACGTTTTGAAAAGTGTACTGTTACTGCCCCATAACTTACATGGGGTTGACCAAACTTGCAGAAACATGTTTATTTCTGCTGAAAAACATGTTTTGAACCTTTCTGCACACTGGGGTTAAGATCTGAGTGTGTGGGCTCTTCTGAGCCTTGTTGCTACATGGGGATTCAGTTGTCTGAAAAAACGCGTTTATTTCGGGCTGAAAAACACGTTTTGAAACGTGTACTGTTACTGCCCCATAACTTATATGGGGTTGACCAAACTTGCAGAAACATGTTTATTTCTGCTGAAAAACATGTTTTGAACCTTTCTGCACACTGGGGTTAAGATCTGAGTGTGTGGGCTCTTCTGAGCCTTGTTGCTACATGGGGATTCAGTTGTCTGAAAAAACGTGTTTATTTCGGGCTGAAAAACACGTTTTGAAAAGTGTACTGTTACTGCCCCATAACTTACATGGGGTTGACCAAACTTGCAGAAACATGTTTATTTCTGCTGAAAAACATGTTTTGACACTTTCAGCACACTGGGGTTAAGATCTGAGTGTGTGGGCTCTTCTGAGCCTTGTTGCTACATGGGGATTCAGTTGTCTGAAAAAACGCGTTTATTTCGGGCTGAAAAACACGTTTTGAAAAGTGTACTGTTACTGCCCCATAACTTACATGGGGTTGACCAAACTTGCAGAAACATGTTTATTTCTGCTGAAAAACATGTTTTGACACTTTCAGCACACTGGGGTTAAGATCTGAGTGTGTGGGCTCTTCTGAGCCTTGTTGCTACATGGGGATTCAGTTGTCTGAAAAAACGTGTTTATTTCGGGCTGAAAAACACGTTTTGAAAAGTGTACTGTTACTGCCCCATAACTTACATGGGGTTGACCAAACTTGCAGAAACATGTTTATTTCTGCTGAAAAACATGTTTTGACACTTTCAGCACACTGGGGTTAAGATCTGAGTGTGTGGGCTCTTCTGAGCCTTGCTGCTACATGGGGATTCAGTTGTCTGAAAAAACGCGATTATTTCGGGCTGAAAAACACGTTTTGAAAAGTGTACTGTTACTGCCCCATAACTTACATGGGGTTGACCAAACTTGCAGAAACATGTTTATTTCTGCTGAAAAACACGTTTTGACCCTTTCTGCACACTGGGGTTAAGATCTGAGTGTGTGGGCTCTTCTGAGCCTTGCTGCTACATGGGGATTCAGTTGTCTGAAAAAACGTGTTTATTTCGGGCTGAAAAACACGTTTTGAAAAGTGTACTGTTACTGCCCCATAACTTACATGGGGTTGACCAAACTTGCAGAAACATGTTTATTTCTGCTGAAAAACATGTTTTGACACTTTCAGCACACTGGGGTTAAGATCTGAGTGTGTGGGCTCTTCTGAGCCTTGCTGCTACATGGGGATTCAGTTGTCTGAAAAAACGCGTTTATTTCGGGCTGAAAAACACGTTTTGAAAAGTGTACTGTTACTGCCCCATAACTTACATGGGGTTGACCAAACTTGCAGAAACATGTTTATTTCTGCTGAAAAACATGTTTTGACACTTTCAGCACACTGGGGTTAAGATCTGAGTGTGTGGGCTCTTCTGAGCCTTGTTGCTACATGGGGATTCAGTTGTCTGAAAAAACGTGTTTATTTCGGGCTGAAAAACACGTTTTGAAAAGTGTACTGTTACTGCCCCATAACTTACATGGGGTTGACCAAACTTGCAGAAACATGTTTATTTCTGCTGAAAAACATGTTTTGACACTTTCAGCACACTGGGGTTTTAAGATCTGAGTGTGTGGGCTCTTCTGAGCCTTGCTGCTACATGGGGATTCAGTTGTCTGAAAAAACGCGTTTATTTCGGGCTGAAAACACGTTTTGAAAAGTGTACTGTTACTGCCCCATAACTTACATGGGGTTGACCAAACTTGCAGAAACATGTTTATTTCTGCTGAAAAACATGTTTTGACACTTTCAGCACACTGGGGTTAAGATCTGAGTGTGTGGGCTCTTCTGAGCCTTGTTGCTACATGGGGATTCAGTTGTCTGAAAAAACGTGTTTATTTCGGGCTGAAAAACACGTTTTGAAAAGTGTACTGTTACTGCCCCATAACTTACATGGGGTTGACCAAACTTGCAGAAACATGTTTATTTCTGCTGAAAAACATGTTTTGACACTTTCAGCACACTGGGGTTAAGATCTGAGTGTGTGGGCTCTTCTGAGCCTTGCTGCTACATGGGGATTCAGTTGTCTGAAAAACGCGTTTATTTCGGGCTGAAAAACACGTTTTGAAAAGTGTACTGTTACTGCCCCATAACTTACATGGGGTTGACCAAACTTGCAGAAACATGTTTATTTCTGCTGAAAAACACGTTTTGACCCTTTCTGCACACTGGGGTTAAGATCTGAGTGTGTGGGCTCTTCTGAGCCTTGCTGCTACATGGGTATTCAGTTGTCTGAAAAAACGCGTTTATTTCGGGCTGAAAAACACGTTTTGAAAAGTGTACTGTTACTGCCCCATAACTTACATGGGGTTGACCAAACTTGCAGAAACATGTTTATTTCTGCTGAAAAACACGTTTTGACCCTTTCTGCACACTGGGGTTAAGATCTGAGTGTGTGGGCTCTTCTGAGCCTTGTTGCTACATGGGGATTCAGTTGTCTGAAAAAACGTGTTTATTTCGGGCTGAAAAACACGTTTTGAAAAGTGTACTGTTACTGCCCCATAACTTACATGGGGTTGACCAAACTTGCAGAAACATGTTTATTTCTGCTGAAAAACATGTTTTGACACTTTCAGCACACTGGGGTTAAGATCTGAGTGTGTGGGCTCTTCTGAGCCTTGCTGCTACATGGGGATTCAGTTGTCTGAAAAAACGCGTTTATTTCGGGCTGAAAAACACGTTTTGAAACGTGTACTGTTACTGCCCCATAACTTACATGGGGTTGACCAAACTTGCAGAAACATGTTTATTTCTGCTGAAAAACACGTTTTGACCCTTTCTGCACACTGGGGTTAAGATCTGAGTGTGTGGGCTCTTCTGAGCCTTGCTGCTACATGGGTATTCAGTTGTCTGAAAAAACGCGTTTATTTCGGGCTGAAAAACACGTTTTGAAAAGTGTACTGTTACTGCCCCATAACTTACATGGGGTTGACCAAACTTGCAGAAACATGTTTATTTCTGCTGAAAAACACGTTTTGACCCTTTCTGCACACTGGGGTTAAGATCTGAGTGTGTGGGCTCTTCTGAGCCTTAATGCTACATGGGTATTCAGTTGTCTGAAAAAACGCGTTTATTTCGGGCTGAAAAACACGTTTTGAAAAGTGTACTGTTACTGCCCCATAACTTACATGGGGTTGACCAAACTTGCAGAAACATGTTTATTTCTGCTGAAAAACACGTTTTGACCCTTTCTGCACACTGGGGTTAAGATCTGAGTGTGTGGGCTCTTCTGAGCCTTGCTGCTACATGGGTATTCAGTTGTCTGAAAAAACGCGTTTATTTCGGGCTGAAAAACACGTTTTGAAAAGTGTACTGTTACTGCCCCATAACTTACATGGGGTTGACCAAACTTGCAGAAACATGTTTATTTCTGCTGAAAAACACGTTTTGACCCTTTCTGCACACTGGGGTTAAGATCTGAGTGTGTGGGCTCTTCTGAGCCTTGCTGCTACATGGGTATTCAGTTGTCTGAAAAAACGCGTTTATTTCGGGCTGAAAAACACGTTTTGAAAAGTGTACTGTTACTGCCCCATAACTTACATGGGGTTGACCAAACTTGCAGAAACATGTTTATTTCTGCTGAAAAACATGTTTTGAACCTTTCTGCACACTGGGGTTAAGATCTGAGTGTGTGGGCTCTTCTGAGCCTTGTTGCTACATGGGGATTCAGTTGTCTGAAAAAACGCGTTTATTTCGGGCTGAAAAACACGTTTTGAAACGTGTACTGTTACTGCCCCATAACTTATATGGGGTTGACCAAACTTGCAGAAACATGTTTATTTCTGCTGAAAAACATGTTTTGAACCTTTCTGCACACTGGGGTTAAGATCTGAGTGTGTGGGCTCTTCTGAGCCTTGTTGCTACATGGGGATTCAGTTGTCTGAAAAAACGTGTTTATTTCGGGCTGAAAAACACGTTTTGAAAAGTGTACTGTTACTGCCCCATAACTTACATGGGGTTGACCAAACTTGCAGAAACATGTTTATTTCTGCTGAAAAACATGTTTTGACACTTTCAGCACACTGGGGTTAAGATCTGAGTGTGTGGGCTCTTCTGAGCCTTGTTGCTACATGGGGATTCAGTTGTCTGAAAAAACGCGTTTATTTCGGGCTGAAAAACACGTTTTGAAAAGTGTACTGTTACTGCCCCATAACTTACATGGGGTTGACCAAACTTGCAGAAACATGTTTATTTCTGCTGAAAAACATGTTTTGACACTTTCAGCACACTGGGGTTAAGATCTGAGTGTGTGGGCTCTTCTGAGCCTTGTTGCTACATGGGGATTCAGTTGTCTGAAAAAACGTGTTTATTTCGGGCTGAAAAACACGTTTTGAAAAGTGTACTGTTACTGCCCCATAACTTACATGGGGTTGACCAAACTTGCAGAAACATGTTTATTTCTGCTGAAAAACATGTTTTGACACTTTCAGCACACTGGGGTTAAGATCTGAGTGTGTGGGCTCTTCTGAGCCTTGCTGCTACATGGGGATTCAGTTGTCTGAAAAAACGCGATTATTTCGGGCTGAAAAACACGTTTTGAAAAGTGTACTGTTACTGCCCCATAACTTACATGGGGTTGACCAAACTTGCAGAAACATGTTTATTTCTGCTGAAAAACACGTTTTGACCCTTTCTGCACACTGGGGTTAAGATCTGAGTGTGTGGGCTCTTCTGAGCCTTGCTGCTACATGGGGATTCAGTTGTCTGAAAAAACGTGTTTATTTCGGGCTGAAAAACACGTTTTGAAAAGTGTACTGTTACTGCCCCATAACTTACATGGGGTTGACCAAACTTGCAGAAACATGTTTATTTCTGCTGAAAAACATGTTTTGACACTTTCAGCACACTGGGGTTAAGATCTGAGTGTGTGGGCTCTTCTGAGCCTTGCTGCTACATGGGGATTCAGTTGTCTGAAAAAACGCGTTTATTTCGGGCTGAAAAACACGTTTTGAAAAGTGTACTGTTACTGCCCCATAACTTACATGGGGTTGACCAAACTTGCAGAAACATGTTTATTTCTGCTGAAAAACATGTTTTGACACTTTCAGCACACTGGGGTTAAGATCTGAGTGTGTGGGCTCTTCTGAGCCTTGTTGCTACATGGGGATTCAGTTGTCTGAAAAAACGTGTTTATTTCGGGCTGAAAAACACGTTTTGAAAAGTGTACTGTTACTGCCCCATAACTTACATGGGGTTGACCAAACTTGCAGAAACATGTTTATTTCTGCTGAAAAACATGTTTTGACACTTTCAGCACACTGGGGTTAAGATCTGAGTGTGTGGGCTCTTCTGAGCCTTGCTGCTACATGGGGATTCAGTTGTCTGAAAAAACGCGTTTATTTCGGGCTGAAAAACACGTTTTGAAAAGTGTACTGTTACTGCCCCATAACTTACATGGGGTTGACCAAACTTGCAGAAACATGTTTATTTCTGCTGAAAAACATGTTTTGACACTTTCAGCACACTGGGGTTAAGATCTGAGTGTGTGGGCTCTTCTGAGCCTTGTTGCTACATGGGGATTCAGTTGTCTGAAAAAACGTGTTTATTTCGGGCTGAAAAACACGTTTTGAAAAGTGTACTGTTACTGCCCCATAACTTACATGGGGTTGACCAAACTTGCAGAAACATGTTTATTTCTGCTGAAAAACATGTTTTGACACTTTCAGCACACTGGGGTTAAGATCTGAGTGTGTGGGCTCTTCTGAGCCTTGCTGCTACATGGGGATTCAGTTGTCTGAAAAAACGCGTTTATTTCGGGCTGAAAAACACGTTTTGAAAAGTGTACTGTTACTGCCCCATAACTTACATGGGGTTGACCAAACTTGCAGAAACATGTTTATTTCTGCTGAAAAACACGTTTTGACCCTTTCTGCACACTGGGGTTAAGATCTGAGTGTGTGGGCTCTTCTGAGCCTTGCTGCTACATGGGTATTCAGTTGTCTGAAAAAACGCGTTTATTTCGGGCTGAAAAACACGTTTTGAAAAGTGTACTGTTACTGCCCCATAACTTACATGGGGTTGACCAAACTTGCAGAAACATGTTTATTTCTGCTGAAAAACACGTTTTGACCCTTTCTGCACACTGGGGTTAAGATCTGAGTGTGTGGGCTCTTCTGAGCCTTGTTGCTACATGGGGATTCAGTTGTCTGAAAAAACGTGTTTATTTCGGGCTGAAAAACACGTTTTGAAAAGTGTACTGTTACTGCCCCATAACTTACATGGGGTTGACCAAACTTGCAGAAACATGTTTATTTCTGCTGAAAAACATGTTTTGACACTTTCAGCACACTGGGGTTAAGATCTGAGTGTGTGGGCTCTTCTGAGCCTTGCTGCTACATGGGGATTCAGTTGTCTGAAAAAACGCGTTTATTTCGGGCTGAAAAACACGTTTTGAAACGTGTACTGTTACTGCCCCATAACTTACATGGGGTTGACCAAACTTGCAGAAACATGTTTATTTCTGCTGAAAAACACGTTTTGACCCTTTCTGCACACTGGGGTTAAGATCTGAGTGTGTGGGCTCTTCTGAGCCTTGCTGCTACATGGGTATTCAGTTGTCTGAAAAAACGCGTTTATTTCGGGCTGAAAAACACGTTTTGAAAAGTGTACTGTTACTGCCCCATAACTTACATGGGGTTGACCAAACTTGCAGAAACATGTTTATTTCTGCTGAAAAACACGTTTTGACCCTTTCTGCACACTGGGGTTAAGATCTGAGTGTGTGGGCTCTTCTGAGCCTTAATGCTACATGGGTATTCAGTTGTCTGAAAAAACGCGTTTATTTCGGGCTGAAAAACACGTTTTGAAAAGTGTACTGTTACTGCCCCATAACTTACATGGGGTTGACCAAACTTGCAGAAACATGTTTATTTCTGCTGAAAAACATGTTTTGAACCTTTCTGCACACTGGGGTTAAGATCTGAGTGTGTGGGCTCTTCTGAGCCTTGTTGCTACATGGGGATTCAGTTGTCTGAAAAAACGTGTTTATTTCGGGCTGAAAAACACGTTTTGAAAAGTGTACTGTTACTGCCCCATAACTTACATGGGGTTGACCAAACTTGCAGAAACATGTTTATTTCTGCTGAAAAACATGTTTTGACACTTTCAGCACACTGGGGTTAAGATCTGAGTGTGTGGGCTCTTCTGAGCCTTGCTGCTACATGGGGATTCAGTTGTCTGAAAAAACGCGTTTATTTCGGGCTGAAAAACACGTTTTGAAAAGTGTACTGTTACTGCCCCATAACTTACATGGGGTTGACCAAACTTGCAGAAACATGTTTATTTCTGCTGAAAAACACGTTTTGACCCTTTCTGCACACTGGGGTTAAGATCTGAGTGTGTGGGCTCTTCTGAGCCTTGCTGCTACATGGGTATTCAGTTGTCTGAAAAAACGCGTTTATTTCGGGCTGAAAAACACGTTTTGAAAAGTGTACTGTTACTGCCCCATAACTTACATGGGGTTGACCAAACTTGCAGAAACATGTTTATTTCTGCTGAAAAACATGTTTTGAACCTTTCTGCACACTGGGGTTAAGATCTGAGTGTGTGGGCTCTTCTGAGCCTTGTTGCTACATGGGGATTCAGTTGTCTGAAAAAACGCGTTTATTTCGGGCTGAAAAACACGTTTTGAAACGTGTACTGTTACTGCCCCATAACTTACATGGGGTTGACCAAACTTGCAGAAACATGTTTATTTCTGCTGAAAAACATGTTTTGAACCTTTCTGCACACTGGGGTTAAGATCTGAGTGTGTGGGCTCTTCTGAGCCTTGTTGCTACATGGGGATTCAGTTGTCTGAAAAAACGCGTTTATTTCGGGCTGAAAAACACGTTTTGAAAAGTGTACTGTTACTGCCCCATAACTTACATGGGGTTGACCAAACTTGCAGAAACATGTTTATTTCTGCTGAAAAACATGTTTTGACACTTTCAGCACACTGGGGTTAAGATCTGAGTGTGTGGGATCTTCTGAGCCTTGTTGCTACATGGGGATTCAGCTGTCTGAAAAAACGCGTTTATTTCGGGCTGAAAAACACGTTTTGAAAAGTGTACTGTTACTGCCCCATAACTTACATGGGGTTGACCAAACTTGCAGAAACATGTTTATTTCTGCTGAAAAACATGTTTTGACACTTTCAGCACACTGGGGTTAAGATCTGAGTGTGTGGGCTCTTCTGAGCCTTGTTGCTACATGGGGATTCAGTTGTCTGAAAAAACGCGTTTATTTCGGGCTGAAAAACACGTTTTGAAAAGTGTACTGTTACTGCCCCATAACTTACATGGGGTTGACCAAACTTGCAGAAACATGTTTATTTCTGCTGAAAAACATGTTTTGACACTTTCAGCACACTGGGGTTAAGATCTGAGTGTGTGGGCTCTTCTGAGCCTTGTTGCTACATGGGGATTCAGTTGTCTGAAAAAACGTGTTTATTTCGGGCTGAAAAACACGTTTTGAAAAGTGTACTGTTACTGCCCCATAACTTACATGGGGTTGACCAAACTTGCAGAAACATGTTTATTTCTGCTGAAAAACATGTTTTGACACTTTCAGCACACTGGGGTTAAGATCTGAGTGTGTGGGCTCTTCTGAGCCTTGCTGCTACATGGGGATTCAGTTGTCTGAAAAAACGCGTTTATTTCGGGCTGAAAAACACGTTTTGAAAAGTGTACTGTTACTGCCCCATAACTTACATGGGGTTGACCAAACTTGCAGAAACATGTTTATTTCTGCTGAAAAACATGTTTTGACACTTTCAGCACACTGGGGTTAAGATCTGAGTGTGTGGGCTCTTCTGAGCCTTGTTGCTACATGGGGATTCAGTTGTCTGAAAAAACGTGTTTATTTCGGGCTGAAAAACACGTTTTGAAAAGTGTACTGTTACTGCCCCATAACTTACATGGGGTTGACCAAACTTGCAGAAACATGTTTATTTCTGCTGAAAAACATGTTTTGACACTTTCAGCACACTGGGGTTAAGATCTGAGTGTGTGGGCTCTTCTGAGCCTTGCTGCTACATGGGGATTCAGTTGTCTGAAAAAACGCGTTTATTTCGGGCTGAAAAACACGTTTTGAAAAGTGTACTGTTACTGCCCCATAACTTACATGGGGTTGACCAAACTTGCAGAAACATGTTTATTTCTGCTGAAAAACACGTTTTGACCCTTTCTGCACACTGGGGTTAAGATCTGAGTGTGTGGGCTCTTCTGAGCCTTGCTGCTACATGGGTATTCAGTTGTCTGAAAAAACGCGTTTATTTCGGGCTGAAAAACACGTTTTGAAAAGTGTACTGTTACTGCCCCATAACTTACATGGGGTTGACCAAACTTGCAGAAACATGTTTATTTCTGCTGAAAAACACGTTTTGACCCTTTCTGCACACTGGGGTTAAGATCTGAGTGTGTGGGCTCTTCTGAGCCTTGCTGCTACATGGGTATTCAGTTGTCTGAAAAAACGCGTTTATTTCGGGCTGAAAAACACGTTTTGAAAAGTGTACTGTTACTGCCCCATAACTTACATGGGGTTGACCAAACTTGCAGAAACATGTTTATTTCTGCTGAAAAACATGTTTTGAACCTTTCTGCACACTGGGGTTAAGATCTGAGTGTGTGGGCTCTTCTGAGCCTTGTTGCTACATGGGGATTCAGTTGTCTGAAAAAACGCGTTTATTTCGGGCTGAAAAACACGTTTTGAAACGTGTACTGTTACTGCCCCATAACTTACATGGGGTTGACCAAACTTGCAGAAACATGTTTATTTCTGCTGAAAAACATGTTTTGAACCTTTCTGCACACTGGGGTTAAGATCTGAGTGTGTGGGCTCTTCTGAGCCTTGTTGCTACATGGGGATTCAGTTGTCTGAAAAAACGTGTTTATTTCGGGCTGAAAAACACGTTTTGAAAAGTGTACTGTTACTGCCCCATAACTTACATGGGGTTGACCAAACTTGCAGAAACATGTTTATTTCTGCTGAAAAACATGTTTTGACACTTTCAGCACACTGGGGTTAAGATCTGAGTGTGTGGGCTCTTCTGAGCCTTGTTGCTACATGGGGATTCAGTTGTCTGAAAAAACGCGTTTATTTCGGGCTGAAAAACACGTTTTGAAAAGTGTACTGTTACTGCCCCATAACTTACATGGGGTTGACCAAACTTGCAGAAACATGTTTATTTCTGCTGAAAAACATGTTTTGACACTTTCAGCACACTGGGGTTAAGATCTGAGTGTGTGGGCTCTTCTGAGCCTTGTTGCTACATGGGGATTCAGTTGTCTGAAAAAACGTGTTTATTTCGGGCTGAAAAACACGTTTTGAAAAGTGTACTGTTACTGCCCCATAACTTACATGGGGTTGACCAAACTTGCAGAAACATGTTTATTTCTGCTGAAAAACATGTTTTGACACTTTCAGCACACTGGGGTTAAGATCTGAGTGTGTGGGCTCTTCTGAGCCTTGCTGCTACATGGGGATTCAGTTGTCTGAAAAAACGCGATTATTTCGGGCTGAAAAACACGTTTTGAAAAGTGTACTGTTACTGCCCCATAACTTACATGGGGTTGACCAAACTTGCAGAAACATGTTTATTTCTGCTGAAAAACACGTTTTGACCCTTTCTGCACACTGGGGTTAAGATCTGAGTGTGTGGGCTCTTCTGAGCCTTGCTGCTACATGGGGATTCAGTTGTCTGAAAAAACGCGTTTATTTCGGGCTGAAAAACACGTTTTGAAAAGTGTACTGTTACTGCCCCATAACTTACATGGGGTTGACCAAACTTGCAGAAACATGTTTATTTCTGCTGAAAAACACGTTTTGACCCTTTCTGCACACTGGGGTTAAGATCTGAGTGTGTGGGCTCTTCTGAGCCTTGTTGCTACATGGGGATTCAGTTGTCTGAAAAAACGTGTTTATTTCGGGCTGAAAAACACGTTTTGAAAAGTGTACTGTTACTGCCCCATAACTTACATGGGGTTGACCAAACTTGCAGAAACATGTTTATTTCTGCTGAAAAACATGTTTTGACACTTTCAGCACACTGGGGTTAAGATCTGAGTGTGTGGGCTCTTCTGAGCCTTGCTGCTACATGGGGATTCAGTTGTCTGAAAAAACGCGTTTATTTCGGGCTGAAAAACACGTTTTGAAAAGTGTACTGTTACTGCCCCATAACTTACATGGGGTTGACCAAACTTGCAGAAACATGTTTATTTCTGCTGAAAAACATGTTTTGACACTTTCAGCACACTGGGGTTAAGATCTGAGTGTGTGGGCTCTTCTGAGCCTTGTTGCTACATGGGGATTCAGTTGTCTGAAAAAACGTGTTTATTTCGGGCTGAAAAACACGTTTTGAAAAGTGTACTGTTACTGCCCCATAACTTACATGGGGTTGACCAAACTTGCAGAAACATGTTTATTTCTGCTGAAAAACATGTTTTGACACTTTCAGCACACTGGGGTTAAGATCTGAGTGTGTGGGCTCTTCTGAGCCTTGCTGCTACATGGGGATTCAGTTGTCTGAAAAAACGCGTTTATTTCGGGCTGAAAAACACGTTTTGAAAAGTGTACTGTTACTGCCCCATAACTTACATGGGGTTGACCAAACTTGCAGAAACATGTTTATTTCTGCTGAAAAACACGTTTTGACCCTTTCTTCACACTGGGGTTAAGATCTGAGTGTGTGGGCTCTTCTGAGCCTTGCTGCTACATGGGTATTCAGTTGTCTGAAAAAACGCGTTTATTTCGGGCTGAAAAACACGTTTTGAAAAGTGTACTGTTACTGCCCCATAACTTACATGGGGTTGACCAAACTTGCAGAAACATGTTTATTTCTGCTGAAAAACACGTTTTGACCCTTTCTGCACACTGGGGTTAAGATCTGAGTGTGTGGGCTCTTCTGAGCCTTGCTGCTACATGGGTATTCAGTTGTCTGAAAAAACGCGTTTATTTCGGGCTGAAAAACACGTTTTGAAAAGTGTACTGTTACTGCCCCATAACTTACATGGGGTTGACCAAACTTGCAGAAACATGTTTATTTCTGCTGAAAAACATGTTTTGAACCTTTCTGCACACTGGGGTTAAGATCTGAGTGTGTGGGCTCTTCTGAGCCTTGTTGCTACATGGGGATTCAGTTGTCTGAAAAAACGCGTTTATTTCGGGCTGAAAAACACGTTTTGAAAAGTGTACTGTTACTGCCCCATAACTTACATGGGGTTGACCAAACTTGCAGAAACATGTTTATTTCTGCTGAAAAACATGTTTTGACACTTTCAGCACACTGGGGTTAAGATCTGAGTGTGTGGGATCTTCTGAGCCTTGTTGCTACATGGGGATTCAGCTGTCTGAAAAAACGCGTTTATTTCGGGCTGAAAAACACGTTTTGAAAAGTGTACTGTTACTGCCCCATAACTTACATGGGGTTGACCAAACTTGCAGAAACATGTTTATTTCTGCTGAAAAACATGTTTTGACACTTTCAGCACACTGGGGTTAAGATCTGAGTGTGTGGGCTCTTCTGAGCCTTGTTGCTACATGGGGATTCAGTTGTCTGAAAAAACGCGTTTATTTCGGGCTGAAAAACACGTTTTGAAAAGTGTACTGTTACTGCCCCATAACTTACATGGGGTTGACCAAACTTGCAGAAACATGTTTATTTCTGCTGAAAAACACGTTTTGACCCTTTCTGCACACTGGGGTTAAGATCTGAGTGTGTGGGCTCTTCTGAGCCTTGCTGCTACATGGGTATTCAGTTGTCTGAAAAAACGCGTTTATTTCGGGCTGAAAAACACGTTTTGAAAAGTGTACTGTTACTGCCCCATAACTTACATGGGGTTGACCAAACTTGCAGAAACATGTTTATTTCTGCTGAAAAACATGTTTTGACACTTTCAGCACACTGGGGTTAAGATCTGAGTGTGTGGGCTCTTCTGAGCCTTGTTGCTACATGGGGATTCAGTTGTCTGAAAAAACGTGTTTATTTCGGGCTGAAAAACACGTTTTGAAAAGTGTACTGTTACTGCCCCATAACTTACATGGGGTTGACCAAACTTGCAGAAACATGTTTATTTCTGCTGAAAAACATGTTTTGACACTTTCAGCACACTGGGGTTAAGATCTGAGTGTGTGGGCTCTTCTGAGCCTTGCTGCTACATGGGGATTCAGTTGTCTGAAAAAACGCGTTTATTTCGGGCTGAAAAACACGTTTTGAAAAGTGTACTGTTACTGCCCCATAACTTACATGGGGTTGACCAAACTTGCAGAAACATGTTTATTTCTGCTGGAAAACACGTTTTGACCCTTTCTGCACACTGGGGTTAAGATCTGAGTGTGTGGGCTCTTCTGAGCCTTGTTGCTACATGGGGATTCAGTTGTCTGAAAAAACGTGTTTATTTCGGGCTGAAAAACACGTTTTGAAAAGTGTACTGTTACTGCCCCATAACTTACATGGGGTTGACCAAACTTGCAGAAACATGTTTATTTCTGCTGAAAAACATGTTTTGACACTTTCAGCACACTGGGGTTAAGATCTGAGTGTGTGGGCTCTTCTGAGCCTTGCTGCTACATGGGGATTCAGTTGTCTGAAAAAACGCGTTTATTTCGGGCTGAAAAACACGTTTTGAAAAGTGTACTGTTACTGCCCCATAACTTACATGGGGTTGACCAAACTTGCAGAAACATGTTTATTTCTGCTGAAAAACACGTTTTGACCCTTTCTGCACACTGGGGTTAAGATCTGAGTGTGTGGGCTCTTCTGAGCCTTGCTGCTACATGGGTATTCAGTTGTCTGAAAAAACGCGTTTATTTCGGGCTGAAAAACACGTTTTGAAAAGTGTACTGTTACTGCCCCATAACTTACATGGGGTTGACCAAACTTGCAGAAACATGTTTATTTCTGCTGAAAAACACGTTTTGAACCTTTCTGCACACTGGGGTTAAGATCTGAGTGTGTGGGCTCTTCTGAGCCTTGTTGCTACATGGGGATTCAGTTGTCTGAAAAAACGCGTTTATTTCGGGCTGAAAAACACGTTTTGAAACGTGTACTGTTACTGCCCCATAACTTACATGGGGTTGACCAAACTTGCAGAAACATGTTTATTTCTGCTGAAAAACATGTTTTGACACTTTCAGCACACTGGGGTTAAGATCTGAGTGTGTGGGCTCTTCTGAGCCTTGCTGCTACATGGGGATTCAGTTGTCTGAAAAAACGCGTTTATTTCGGGCTGAAAAACACGTTTTGAAAAGTGTACTGTTACTGCCCCATAACTTACATGGGGTTGACCAAACTTGCAGAAACATGTTTATTTCTGCTGAAAAACATGTTTTGACACTTTCAGCACACTGGGGTTAAGATCTGAGTGTGTGGGCTCTTCTGAGCCTTGTTGCTACATGGGGATTCAGTTGTCTGAAAAAACGTGTTTATTTCGGGCTGAAAAACACGTTTTGAAAAGTGTACTGTTACTGCCCCATAACTTACATGGGGTTGACCAAACTTGCAGAAACATGTTTATTTCTGCTGAAAAACATGTTTTGACACTTTCAGCACACTGGGGTTAAGATCTGAGTGTGTGGGCTCTTCTGAGCCTTGCTGCTACATGGGGATTCAGTTGTCTGAAAAAACGCGTTTATTTCGGGCTGAAAAACACGTTTTGAAAAGTGTACTGTTACTGCCCCATAACTTACATGGGGTTGACCAAACTTGCAGAAACATGTTTATTTCTGCTGAAAAACACGTTTTGACCCTTTCTTCACACTGGGGTTAAGATCTGAGTGTGTGGGCTCTTCTGAGCCTTGCTGCTACATGGGTATTCAGTTGTCTGAAAAAACGCGTTTATTTCGGGCTGAAAAACACGTTTTGAAAAGTGTACTGTTACTGCCCCATAACTTACATGGGGTTGACCAAACTTGCAGAAACATGTTTATTTCTGCTGAAAAACACGTTTTGACCCTTTCTGCACACTGGGGTTAAGATCTGAGTGTGTGGGCTCTTCTGAGCCTTGCTGCTACATGGGTATTCAGTTGTCTGAAAAAACGCGTTTATTTCGGGCTGAAAAACACGTTTTGAAAAGTGTACTGTTACTGCCCCATAACTTACATGGGGTTGACCAAACTTGCAGAAACATGTTTATTTCTGCTGAAAAACATGTTTTGAACCTTTCTGCACACTGGGGTTAAGATCTGAGTGTGTGGGCTCTTCTGAGCCTTGTTGCTACATGGGGATTCAGTTGTCTGAAAAAACGCGTTTATTTCGGGCTGAAAAACACGTTTTGAAAAGTGTACTGTTACTGCCCCATAACTTACATGGGGTTGACCAAACTTGCAGAAACATGTTTATTTCTGCTGAAAAACATGTTTTGACACTTTCAGCACACTGGGGTTAAGATCTGAGTGTGTGGGATCTTCTGAGCCTTGTTGCTACATGGGGATTCAGCTGTCTGAAAAAACGCGTTTATTTCGGGCTGAAAAACACGTTTTGAAAAGTGTACTGTTACTGCCCCATAACTTACATGGGGTTGACCAAACTTGCAGAAACATGTTTATTTCTGCTGAAAAACATGTTTTGACACTTTCAGCACACTGGGGTTAAGATCTGAGTGTGTGGGCTCTTCTGAGCCTTGTTGCTACATGGGGATTCAGTTGTCTGAAAAAACGCGTTTATTTCGGGCTGAAAAACACGTTTTGAAAAGTGTACTGTTACTGCCCCATAACTTACATGGGGTTGACCAAACTTGCAGAAACATGTTTATTTCTGCTGAAAAACACGTTTTGACCCTTTCTGCACACTGGGGTTAAGATCTGAGTGTGTGGGCTCTTCTGAGCCTTGCTGCTACATGGGTATTCAGTTGTCTGAAAAAACGCGTTTATTTCGGGCTGAAAAACACGTTTTGAAAAGTGTACTGTTACTGCCCCATAACTTACATGGGGTTGACCAAACTTGCAGAAACATGTTTATTTCTGCTGAAAAACATGTTTTGACACTTTCAGCACACTGGGGTTAAGATCTGAGTGTGTGGGCTCTTCTGAGCCTTGTTGCTACATGGGGATTCAGTTGTCTGAAAAAACGTGTTTATTTCGGGCTGAAAAACACGTTTTGAAAAGTGTACTGTTACTGCCCCATAACTTACATGGGGTTGACCAAACTTGCAGAAACATGTTTATTTCTGCTGAAAAACATGTTTTGACACTTTCAGCACACTGGGGTTAAGATCTGAGTGTGTGGGCTCTTCTGAGCCTTGCTGCTACATGGGGATTCAGTTGTCTGAAAAAACGCGTTTATTTCGGGCTGAAAAACACGTTTTGAAAAGTGTACTGTTACTGCCCCATAACTTACATGGGGTTGACCAAACTTGCAGAAACATGTTTATTTCTGCTGGAAAACACGTTTTGACCCTTTCTGCACACTGGGGTTAAGATCTGAGTGTGTGGGCTCTTCTGAGCCTTGTTGCTACATGGGGATTCAGTTGTCTGAAAAAACGTGTTTATTTCGGGCTGAAAAACACGTTTTGAAAAGTGTACTGTTACTGCCCCATAACTTACATGGGGTTGACCAAACTTGCAGAAACATGTTTATTTCTGCTGAAAAACATGTTTTGACACTTTCAGCACACTGGGGTTAAGATCTGAGTGTGTGGGCTCTTCTGAGCCTTGCTGCTACATGGGGATTCAGTTGTCTGAAAAAACGCGTTTATTTCGGGCTGAAAAACACGTTTTGAAAAGTGTACTGTTACTGCCCCATAACTTACATGGGGTTGACCAAACTTGCAGAAACATGTTTATTTCTGCTGAAAAACACGTTTTGACCCTTTCTGCACACTGGGGTTAAGATCTGAGTGTGTGGGCTCTTCTGAGCCTTGCTGCTACATGGGTATTCAGTTGTCTGAAAAAACGCGTTTATTTCGGGCTGAAAAACACGTTTTGAAAAGTGTACTGTTACTGCCCCATAACTTACATGGGGTTGACCAAACTTGCAGAAACATGTTTATTTCTGCTGAAAAACATGTTTTGAACCTTTCTGCACACTGGGGTTAAGATCTGAGTGTGTGGGCTCTTCTGAGCCTTGTTGCTACATGGGGATTCAGTTGTCTGAAAAAACGCGTTTATTTCGGGCTGAAAAACACGTTTTGAAACGTGTACTGTTACTGCCCCATAACTTACATGGGGTTGACCAAACTTGCAGAAACATGTTTATTTCTGCTGAAAAACATGTTTTGAACCTTTCTGCACACTGGGGTTAAGATCTGAGTGTGTGGGCTCTTCTGAGCCTTGTTGCTACATGGGGATTCAGTTGTCTGAAAAAACGTGTTTATTTCGGGCTGAAAAACACGTTTTGAAAAGTGTACTGTTACTGCCCCATAACTTACATGGGGTTGACCAAACTTGCAGAAACATGTTTATTTCTGCTGAAAAACATGTTTTGACACTTTCAGCACACTGGGGTTAAGATCTGAGTGTGTGGGCTCTTCTGAGCCTTGCTGCTACATGGGGATTCAGTTGTCTGAAAAAACGCGTTTATTTCGGGCTGAAAAACACGTTTTGAAAAGTGTACTGTTACTGCCCCATAACTTACATGGGGTTGACCAAACTTGCAGAAACATGTTTATTTCTGCTGAAAAACACGTTTTGACCCTTTCTGCACACTGGGGTTAAGATCTGAGTGTGTGGGCTCTTCTGAGCCTTGCTGCTACATGGGTATTCAGTTGTCTGAAAAAACGCGTTTATTTCGGGCTGAAAAACACGTTTTGAAAAGTGTACTGTTACTGCCCCATAACTTACATGGGGTTGACCAAACTTGCAGAAACATGTTTATTTCTGCTGAAAAACATGTTTTGAACCTTTCTGCACACTGGGGTTAAGATCTGAGTGTGTGGGCTCTTCTGAGCCTTGTTGCTACATGGGGATTCAGTTGTCTGAAAAAACGCGTTTATTTCGGTCTGAAAAACACGTTTTGAAACGTGTACTGTTACTGCCCCATAACTTACATGGGGTTGACCAAACTTGCAGAAACATGTTTATTTCTGCTGAAAAACATGTTTTGAACCTTTCTGCACACTGGGGTTAAGATCTGAGTGTGTGGGCTCTTCTGAGCCTTGTTGCTACATGGGGATTCAGTTGTCTGAAAAAACGCGTTTATTTCGGGCTGAAAAACACGTTTTGAAAAGTGTACTGTTACTGCCCCATAACTTACATGGGGTTGACCAAACTTGCAGAAACATGTTTATTTCTGCTGAAAAACATGTTTTGACACTTTCAGCACACTGGGGTTAAGATCTGAGTGTGTGGGCTCTTCTGAGCCTTGTTGCTACATGGGGATTCAGTTGTCTGAAAAAACGTGTTTATTTCGGGCTGAAAAACACGTTTTGAAAAGTGTACTGTTACTGCCCCATAACTTACATGGGGTTGACCAAACTTGCAGAAACATGTTTATTTCTGCTGAAAATTATGTTTTGACACTTTCAGCACACTGGGGTTAAGATCTGAGTGTGTGGGCTCTTCTGAGCCTTGCTGCTACATGGGGATTCAGTTGTCTGAAAAAACGCGTTTATTTCGGGCTGAAAAACACGTTTTGAAAAGTGTACTGTTACTGCCCCATAACTTACATGGGGTTGACCAAACTTGCAGAAACATGTTTATTTCTGCTGAAAAACACGTTTTGACCCTTTCTGCACACTGGGGTTAAGATCTGAGTGTGTGGGCTCTTCTGAGCCTTGCTGCTACATGGGTATTCAGTTGTCTGAAAAAACGCGTTTATTTCGGGCTGAAAAACACGTTTTGAAAAGTGTACTGTTACTGCCCCATAACTTACATGGGGTTGACCAAACTTGCAGAAACATGTTTATTTCTGCTGAAAAACATGTTTTGAACCTTTCTGCACACTGGGGTTAAGATCTGAGTGTGTGGGCTCTTCTGAGCCTTGTTGCTACATGGGGATTCAGTTGTCTGAAAAAACGCGTTTATTTCGGGCTGAAAAACACGTTTTGAAACGTGTACTGTTACTGCCCCATAACTTACATGGGGTTGACCAAACTTGCAGAAACATGTTTATTTCTGCTGAAAAACATGTTTTGAACCTTTCTGCACACTGGGGTTAAGATCTGAGTGTGTGGGCTCTTCTGAGCCTTGTTGCTACATGGGGATTCAGTTGTCTGAAAAAACGCGTTTATTTCGGTCTGAAAAACACGTTTTGAAACGTGTACTGTTACTGCCCCATAACTTACATGGGGTTGACCAAACTTGCAGAAACATGTTTATTTCTGCTGAAAAACATGTTTTGAACCTTTCTGCACACTGGGGTTAAGATCTGAGTGTGTGGGCTCTTCTGAGCCTTGTTGCTACATGGGGATTCAGTTGTCTGAAAAAACGCGTTTATTTCGGGCTGAAAAACACGTTTTGAAAAGTGTACTGTTACTGCCCCATAACTTACATGGGGTTGACCAAACTTGCAGAAACATGTTTATTTCTGCTGAAAAACATGTTTTGACACTTTCAGCACACTGGGGTTAAGATCTGAGTGTGTGGGATCTTCTGAGCCTTGTTGCTACATGGGGATTCAGCTGTCTGAAAAAACGCGTTTATTTCGGGCTGAAAAACACGTTTTGAAAAGTGTACTGTTACTGCCCCATAACTTACATGGGGTTGACCAAACTTGCAGAAACATGTTTATTTCTGCTGAAAAACATGTTTTGACACTTTCAGCACACTGGGGTTAAGATCTGAGTGTGTGGGCTCTTCTGAGCCTTGTTGCTACATGGGGATTCAGTTGTCTGAAAAAACGCGTTTATTTCGGGCTGAAAAACACGTTTTGAAAAGTGTACTGTTACTGCCCCATAACTTACATGGGGTTGACCAAACTTGCAGAAACATGTTTATTTCTGCTGAAAAACATGTTTTGACACTTTCAGCACACTGGGGTTAAGATCTGAGTGTGTGGGCTCTTCTGAGCCTTGTTGCTACATGGGGATTCAGTTGTCTGAAAAAACGTGTTTATTTCGGGCTGAAAAACACGTTTTGAAAAGTGTACTGTTACTGCCCCATAACTTACATGGGGTTGACCAAACTTGCAGAAACATGTTTATTTCTGCTGAAAAACATGTTTTGACACTTTCAGCACACTGGGGTTAAGATCTGAGTGTGTGGGCTCTTCTGAGCCTTGCTGCTACATGGGGATTCAGTTGTCTGAAAAAACGCGTTTATTTCGGGCTGAAAAACACGTTTTGAAAAGTGTACTGTTACTGCCCCATAACTTACATGGGGTTGACCAAACTTGCAGAAACATGTTTATTTCTGCTGAAAAACATGTTTTGACACTTTCAGCACACTGGGGTTAAGATCTGAGTGTGTGGGCTCTTCTGAGCCTTGTTGCTACATGGGGATTCAGTTGTCTGAAAAAACGTGTTTATTTCGGGCTGAAAAACACGTTTTGAAAAGTGTACTGTTACTGCCCCATAACTTACATGGGGTTGACCAAACTTGCAGAAACATGTTTATTTCTGCTGAAAAACATGTTTTGACACTTTCAGCACACTGGGGTTAAGATCTGAGTGTGTGGGCTCTTCTGAGCCTTGCTGCTACATGGGGATTCAGTTGTCTGAAAAAACGCGTTTATTTCGGGCTGAAAAACACGTTTTGAAAAGTGTACTGTTACTGCCCCATAACTTACATGGGGTTGACCAAACTTGCAGAAACATGTTTATTTCTGCTGAAAAACACGTTTTGACCCTTTCTGCACACTGGGGTTAAGATCTGAGTGTGTGGGCTCTTCTGAGCCTTGCTGCTACATGGGTATTCAGTTGTCTGAAAAAACGCGTTTATTTCGGGCTGAAAAACACGTTTTGAAAAGTGTACTGTTACTGCCCCATAACTTACATGGGGTTGACCAAACTTGCAGAAACATGTTTATTTCTGCTGAAAAACACGTTTTGACCCTTTCTGCACACTGGGGTTAAGATCTGAGTGTGTGGGCTCTTCTGAGCCTTGCTGCTACATGGGTATTCAGTTGTCTGAAAAAACGCGTTTATTTCGGGCTGAAAAACACGTTTTGAAAAGTGTACTGTTACTGCCCCATAACTTACATGGGGTTGACCAAACTTGCAGAAACATGTTTATTTCTGCTGAAAAACATGTTTTGAACCTTTCTGCACACTGGGGTTAAGATCTGAGTGTGTGGGCTCTTCTGAGCCTTGTTGCTACATGGGGATTCAGTTGTCTGAAAAAACGCGTTTATTTCGGGCTGAAAAACACGTTTTGAAACGTGTACTGTTACTGCCCCATAACTTACATGGGGTTGACCAAACTTGCAGAAACATGTTTATTTCTGCTGAAAAACATGTTTTGAACCTTTCTGCACACTGGGGTTAAGATCTGAGTGTGTGGGCTCTTCTGAGCCTTGTTGCTACATGGGGATTCAGTTGTCTGAAAAAACGTGTTTATTTCGGGCTGAAAAACACGTTTTGAAAAGTGTACTGTTACTGCCCCATAACTTACATGGGGTTGACCAAACTTGCAGAAACATGTTTATTTCTGCTGAAAAACATGTTTTGACACTTTCAGCACACTGGGGTTAAGATCTGAGTGTGTGGGCTCTTCTGAGCCTTGTTGCTACATGGGGATTCAGTTGTCTGAAAAAACGCGTTTATTTCGGGCTGAAAAACACGTTTTGAAAAGTGTACTGTTACTGCCCCATAACTTACATGGGGTTGACCAAACTTGCAGAAACATGTTTATTTCTGCTGAAAAACATGTTTTGACACTTTCAGCACACTGGGGTTAAGATCTGAGTGTGTGGGCTCTTCTGAGCCTTGTTGCTACATGGGGATTCAGTTGTCTGAAAAAACGTGTTTATTTCGGGCTGAAAAACACGTTTTGAAAAGTGTACTGTTACTGCCCCATAACTTACATGGGGTTGACCAAACTTGCAGAAACATGTTTATTTCTGCTGAAAAACATGTTTTGACACTTTCAGCACACTGGGGTTAAGATCTGAGTGTGTGGGCTCTTCTGAGCCTTGCTGCTACATGGGGATTCAGTTGTCTGAAAAAACGCGTTTATTTCGGGCTGAAAAACACGTTTTGAAAAGTGTACTGTTACTGCCCCATAACTTACATGGGGTTGACCAAACTTGCAGAAACATGTTTATTTCTGCTGAAAAACACGTTTTGACCCTTTCTGCACACTGGGGTTAAGATCTGAGTGTGTGGGCTCTTCTGAGCCTTGCTGCTACATGGGTATTCAGTTGTCTGAAAAAACGCGTTTATTTCGGGCTGAAAAACACGTTTTGAAAAGTGTACTGTTACTGCCCCATAACTTACATGGGGTTGACCAAACTTGCAGAAACATGTTTATTTCTGCTGAAAAACATGTTTTGACACTTTCAGCACACTGGGGTTAAGATCTGAGTGTGTGGGCTCTTCTGAGCCTTGTTGCTACATGGGGATTCAGTTGTCTGAAAAAACGTGTTTATTTCGGGCTGAAAAACACGTTTTGAAAAGTGTACTGTTACTGCCCCATAACTTACATGGGGTTGACCAAACTTGCAGAAACATGTTTATTTCTGCTGAAAAACATGTTTTGACACTTTCAGCACACTGGGGTTAAGATCTGAGTGTGTGGGCTCTTCTGAGCCTTGCTGCTACATGGGGATTCAGTTGTCTGAAAAAACGCGTTTATTTCGGGCTGAAAAACACGTTTTGAAAAGTGTACTGTTACTGCCCCATAACTTACATGGGGTTGACCAAACTTGCAGAAACATGTTTATTTCTGCTGAAAAACACGTTTTGACCCTTTCTGCACACTGGGGTTAAGATCTGAGTGTGTGGGCTCTTCTGAGCCTTGTTGCTACATGGGGATTCAGTTGTCTGAAAAAACGTGTTTATTTCGGGCTGAAAAACACGTTTTGAAAAGTGTACTGTTACTGCCCCATAACTTACATGGGGTTGACCAAACTTGCAGAAACATGTTTATTTCTGCTGAAAAACATGTTTTGACACTTTCAGCACACTGGGGTTAAGATCTGAGTGTGTGGGCTCTTCTGAGCCTTGCTGCTACATGGGGATTCAGTTGTCTGAAAAAACGCGTTTATTTCGGGCTGAAAAACACGTTTTGAAAAGTGTACTGTTACTGCCCCATAACTTACATGGGGTTGACCAAACTTGCAGAAACATGTTTATTTCTGCTGAAAAACATGTTTTGACACTTTCAGCACACTGGGGTTAAGATCTGAGTGTGTGGGCTCTTCTGAGCCTTGTTGCTACATGGGGATTCAGTTGTCTGAAAAAACGTGTTTATTTCGGGCTGAAAAACACGTTTTGAAAAGTGTACTGTTACTGCCCCATAACTTACATGGGGTTGACCAAACTTGCAGAAACATGTTTATTTCTGCTGAAAAACATGTTTTAACACTTTCAGCACACTGGGGTTAAGATCTGAGTGTGTGGGCTCTTCTGAGCCTTGCTGCTACATGGGGATTCAGTTGTCTGAAAAAACGCGTTTATTTCGGGCTGAAAAACACGTTTTGAAAAGTGTACTGTTACTGCCCCATAACTTACATGGGGTTGACCAAACTTGCAGAAACATGTTTATTTCTGCTGAAAAACACGTTTTGACCCTTTCTTCACACTGGGGTTAAGATCTGAGTGTGTGGGCTCTTCTGAGCCTTGCTGCTACATGGGTATTCAGTTGTCTGAAAAAACGCGTTTATTTCGGGCTGAAAAACACGTTTTGAAAAGTGTACTGTTACTGCCCCATAACTTACATGGGGTTGACCAAACTTGCAGAAACATGTTTATTTCTGCTGAAAAACACGTTTTGACCCTTTCTGCACACTGGGGTTAAGATCTGAGTGTGTGGGCTCTTCTGAGCCTTGCTGCTACATGGGTATTCAGTTGTCTGAAAAAACGCGTTTATTTCGGGCTGAAAAACACGTTTTGAAAAGTGTACTGTTACTGCCCCATAACTTACATGGGGTTGACCAAACTTGCAGAAACATGTTTATTTCTGCTGAAAAACATGTTTTGAACCTTTCTGCACACTGGGGTTAAGATCTGAGTGTGTGGGCTCTTCTGAGCCTTGTTGCTACATGGGGATTCAGTTGTCTGAAAAAACGCGTTTATTTCGGGCTGAAAAACACGTTTTGAAAAGTGTACTGTTACTGCCCCATAACTTACATGGGGTTGACCAAACTTGCAGAAACATGTTTATTTCTGCTGAAAAACATGTTTTGACACTTTCAGCACACTGGGGTTAAGATCTGAGTGTGTGGGATCTTCTGAGCCTTGTTGCTACATGGGGATTCAGCTGTCTGAAAAAACGCGTTTATTTCGGGCTGAAAAACACGTTTTGAAAAGTGTACTGTTACTGCCCCATAACTTACATGGGGTTGACCAAACTTGCAGAAACATGTTTATTTCTGCTGAAAAACATGTTTTGACACTTTCAGCACACTGGGGTTAAGATCTGAGTGTGTGGGCTCTTCTGAGCCTTGTTGCTACATGGGGATTCAGTTGTCTGAAAAAACGCGTTTATTTCGGGCTGAAAAACACGTTTTGAAAAGTGTACTGTTACTGCCCCATAACTTACATGGGGTTGACCAAACTTGCAGAAACATGTTTATTTCTGCTGAAAAACATGTTTTGACACTTTCAGCACACTGGGGTTAAGATCTGAGTGTGTGGGCTCTTCTGAGCCTTGTTGCTACATGGGGATTCAGTTGTCTGAAAAAACGCGTTTATTTCGGGCTGAAAAACACGTTTTGAAAAGTGTACTGTTACTGCCCAATAACTTACATGGGGTTGACCAAACTTGCAGAAACATGTTTATTTCTGCTGAAAAACATGTTTTGACACTTTCAGCACACTGGGGTTAAGATCTGAGTGTGTGGGCTCTTCTGAGCCTTGTTGCTACATGGGGATTCAGTTGTCTGAAAAAACGTGTTTATTTCGGGCTGAAAAACACGTTTTGAAAAGTGTACTGTTACTGCCCCATAACTTACATGGGGTTGACCAAACTTGCAGAAACATGTTTATTTCTGCTGAAAAACATGTTTTGACACTTTCAGCACACTGGGGTTAAGATCTGAGTGTGTGGGCTCTTCTGAGCCTTGCTGCTACATGGGGATTCAGTTGTCTGAAAAAACGCGTTTATTTCGGGCTGAAAAACACGTTTTGAAAAGTGTACTGTTACTGCCCCATAACTTACATGGGGTTGACCAAACTTGCAGAAACATGTTTATTTCTGCTGAAAAACACGTTTTGACCCTTTCTGCACACTGGGGTTAAGATCTGAGTGTGTGGGCTCTTCTGAGCCTTGCTGCTACATGGGTATTCAGTTGTCTGAAAAAACGCGTTTATTTCGGGCTGAAAAACACGTTTTGAAAAGTGTACTGTTACTGCCCCATAACTTACATGGGGTTGACCAAACTTGCAGAAACATGTTTATTTCTGCTGAAAAACATGTTTTGACACTTTCAGCACACTGGGGTTAAGATCTGAGTGTGTGGGCTCTTCTGAGCCTTGTTGCTACATGGGGATTCAGTTGTCTGAAAAAACGTGTTTATTTCGGGCTGAAAAACACGTTTTGAAAAGTGTACTGTTACTGCCCCATAACTTACATGGGGTTGACCAAACTTGCAGAAACATGTTTATTTCTGCTGAAAAACATGTTTTGACACTTTCAGCACACTGGGGTTAAGATCTGAGTGTGTGGGCTCTTCTGAGCCTTGCTGCTACATGGGGATTCAGTTGTCTGAAAAACGCGTTTATTTCGGGCTGAAAAACACGTTTTGAAAAGTGTACTGTTACTGCCCCATAACTTACATGGGGTTGACCAAACTTGCAGAAACATGTTTATTTCTGCTGAAAAACACGTTTTGACCCTTTCTGCACACTGGGGTTAAGATCTGAGTGTGTGGGCTCTTCTGAGCCTTGTTGCTACATGGGGATTCAGTTGTCTGAAAAAACGTGTTTATTTCGGGCTGAAAAACACGTTTTGAAAAGTGTACTGTTACTGCCCCATAACTTACATGGGGTTGACCAAACTTGCAGAAACATGTTTATTTCTGCTGAAAAACATGTTTTGACACTTTCAGCACACTGGGGTTAAGATCTGAGTGTGTGGGCTCTTCTGAGCCTTGCTGCTACATGGGGATTCAGTTGTCTGAAAAAACGCGTTTATTTCGGGCTGAAAAACACGTTTTGAAAAGTGTACTGTTACTGCCCCATAACTTACATGGGGTTGACCAAACTTGCAGAAACATGTTTATTTCTGCTGAAAAACATGTTTTGACACTTTCAGCACACTGGGGTTAAGATCTGAGTGTGTGGGCTCTTCTGAGCCTTGTTGCTACATGGGGATTCAGTTGTCTGAAAAAACGTGTTTATTTCGGGCTGAAAAACACGTTTTGAAAAGTGTACTGTTACTGCCCCATAACTTACATGGGGTTGACCAAACTTGCAGAAACATGTTTATTTCTGCTGAAAACATGTTTTGACACTTTCAGCACACTGGGGTTAAGATCTGAGTGTGTGGGCTCTTCTGAGCCTTGCTGCTACATGGGGATTCAGTTGTCTGAAAAAACGCGTTTATTTCGGGCTGAAAAACACGTTTTGAAAAGTGTACTGTTACTGCCCCATAACTTACATGGGGTTGACCAAACTTGCAGAAACATGTTTATTTCTGCTGAAAACACGTTTTGACCCTTTCTTCACACTGGGGTTAAGATCTGAGTGTGTGGGCTCTTCTGAGCCTTGCTGCTACATGGGTATTCAGTTGTCTGAAAAAACGCGTTTATTTCGGGCTGAAAAACACGTTTTGAAAAGTGTACTGTTACTGCCCCATAACTTACATGGGGTTGACCAAACTTGCAGAAACATGTTTATTTCTGCTGAAAAACACGTTTTGACCCTTTCTGCACACTGGGGTTAAGATCTGAGTGTGTGGGCTCTTCTGAGCCTTGCTGCTACATGGGTATTCAGTTGTCTGAAAAAACGCGTTTATTTCGGGCTGAAAAACACGTTTTGAAAAGTGTACTGTTACTGCCCCATAACTTACATGGGGTTGACCAAACTTGCAGAAACATGTTTATTTCTGCTGAAAAACATGTTTTGAACCTTTCTGCACACTGGGGTTAAGATCTGAGTGTGTGGGCTCTTCTGAGCCTTGTTGCTACATGGGGATTCAGTTGTCTGAAAAAAACGCGTTTATTTCGGGCTGAAAAACACGTTTTGAAAAGTGTACTGTTACTGCCCCATAACTTACATGGGGTTGACCAAACTTGCAGAAACATGTTTATTTCTGCTGAAAAACATGTTTTGACACTTTCAGCACACTGGGTTAAGATCTGAGTGTGTGGGATCTTCTGAGCCTTGTTGCTACATGGGGATTCAGCTGTCTGAAAAAACGCGTTTATTTCGGGCTGAAAAACACGTTTTGAAAAGTGTACTGTTACTGCCCCATAACTTACATGGGGTTGACCAAACTTGCAGAAACATGTTTATTTCTGCTGAAAAACATGTTTTGACACTTTCAGCACACTGGGGTTAAGATCTGAGTGTGTGGGCTCTTCTGAGCCTTGTTGCTACATGGGGATTCAGTTGTCTGAAAAACGCGTTTATTTCGGGCTGAAAAACACGTTTTGAAAAGTGTACTGTTACTGCCCCATAACTTACATGGGGTTGACCAAACTTGCAGAAACATGTTTATTTCTGCTGAAAAACATGTTTTGACACTTTCAGCACACTGGGGTTAAGATCTGAGTGTGTGGGCTCTTCTGAGCCTTGTTGCTACATGGGGATTCAGTTGTCTGAAAAAACGTGTTTATTTCGGGCTGAAAAACACGTTTTGAAAAGTGTACTGTTACTGCCCCATAACTTACATGGGGTTGACCAAACTTGCAGAAACATGTTTATTTCTGCTGAAAAACATGTTTTGACACTTTCAGCACACTGGGGTTAAGATCTGAGTGTGTGGGCTCTTCTGAGCCTTGCTGCTACATGGGGATTCAGTTGTCTGAAAAAACGCGTTTATTTCGGGCTGAAAAACACGTTTTGAAAAGTGTACTGTTACTGCCCCATAACTTACATGGGGTTGACCAAACTTGCAGAAACATGTTTATTTCTGCTGAAAAACATGTTTTGACACTTTCAGCACACTGGGGTTAAGATCTGAGTGTGTGGGCTCTTCTGAGCCTTGTTGCTACATGGGGATTCAGTTGTCTGAAAAAACGTGTTTATTTCGGGCTGAAAAACACGTTTTGAAAAGTGTACTGTTACTGCCCCATAACTTACATGGGTTGACCAAACTTGCAGAAACATGTTTATTTCTGCTGAAAAACATGTTTTGACACTTTCAGCACACTGGGGTTAAGATCTGAGTGTGTGGGCTCTTCTGAGCCTTGCTGCTACATGGGGATTCAGTTGTCTGAAAAAACGCGTTTATTTCGGGCTGAAAAACACGTTTTGAAAAGTGTACTGTTACTGCCCCATAACTTACATGGGGTTGACCAAACTTGCAGAAACATGTTTATTTCTGCTGAAAAACACGTTTTGACCCTTTCTGCACACTGGGGTTAAGATCTGAGTGTGTGGGCTCTTCTGAGCCTTGCTGCTACATGGGTATTCAGTTGTCTGAAAAACGCGTTTATTTCGGGCTGAAAACACGTTTTGAAAAGTGTACTGTTACTGCCCCATAACTTACATGGGGTTGACCAAACTTGCAGAAACATGTTTATTTCTGCTGAAAAACATGTTTTGACACTTTCAGCACACTGGGGTTAAGATCTGAGTGTGTGGGCTCTTCTGAGCCTTGTTGCTACATGGGGATTCAGTTGTCTGAAAAAACGTGTTTATTTCGGGCTGAAAAACACGTTTTGAAAGTGTACTGTTACTGCCCCATAACTTACATGGGGTTGACCAAACTTGCAGAAACATGTTTATTTCTGCTGAAAAACATGTTTTGACACTTTCAGCACACTGGGGTTAAGATCTGAGTGTGTGGGCTCTTCTGAGCCTTGCTGCTACATGGGGATTCAGTTGTCTGAAAAAACGCGTTTATTTCGGGCTGAAAAACACGTTTTGAAAAGTGTACTGTTACTGCCCCATAACTTACATGGGTTGACCAAACTTGCAGAAACATGTTTATTTCTGCTGAAAAACACGTTTTGACCCTTTCTGCACACTGGGGTTAAGATCTGAGTGTGTGGGCTCTTCTGAGCCTTGTTGCTACATGGGGATTCAGTTGTCTGAAAAAACGTGTTATTTCGGGCTGAAAAACACGTTTTGAAAAGTGTACTGTTACTGCCCCATAACTTACATGGGTTGACCAAACTTGCAGAAACATGTTTATTTCTGCTGAAAACATGTTTTGACACTTTCAGCACACTGGGGTTAAGATCTGAGTGTGTGGGCTCTTCTGAGCCTTGCTGCTACATGGGGATTCAGTTGTCTGAAAAAACGCGTTTATTTCGGGCTGAAAAACACGTTTTGAAAAGTGTACTGTTACTGCCCCATAACTTACATGGGGTTGACCAAACTTGCAGAAACATGTTTATTTCTGCTGAAAAACATGTTTTGACACTTTCAGCACACTGGGGTTAAGATCTGAGTGTGTGGGCTCTTCTGAGCCTTGTTGCTACATGGGGATTCAGTTGTCTGAAAAAACGTGTTTATTTCGGGCTGAAAAACACGTTTTGAAAAGTGTACTGTTACTGCCCCATAACTTACATGGGGTTGACCAAACTTGCAGAAACATGTTTATTTCTGCTGAAAAACATGTTTTGACACTTTCAGCACACTGGGGTTAAGATCTGAGTGTGTGGGCTCTTCTGAGCCTTGCTGCTACATGGGGATTCAGTTGTCTGAAAAAACGCGTTTATTTCGGGCTGAAAAACACGTTTGAAAAGTGTACTGTTACTGCCCCATAACTTACATGGGGTTGACCAAACTTGCAGAAACATGTTTATTTCTGCTGAAAAACACGTTTTGACCCTTTCTTCACACTGGGGTTAAGATCTGAGTGTGTGGGCTCTTCTGAGCCTTGCTGCTACATGGGTATTCAGTTGTCTGAAAAAACGCGTTTATTTCGGGCTGAAAAACACGTTTTGAAAAGTGTACTGTTACTGCCCCATAACTTACATGGGGTTGACCAAACTTGCAGAAACATGTTTATTTCTGCTGAAAAACACGTTTTGACCCTTTCTGCACACTGGGGTTAAGATCTGAGTGTGTGGGCTCTTCTGAGCCTTGCTGCTACATGGGTATTCAGTTGTCTGAAAAAACGCGTTTATTTCGGGCTGAAAAACACGTTTTGAAAAGTGTACTGTTACTGCCCCATAACTTACATGGGGTTGACCAAACTTGCAGAAACATGTTTATTTCTGCTGAAAAACATGTTTTGAACCTTTCTGCACACTGGGTTAAGATCTGAGTGTGTGGGCTCTTCTGAGCCTTGTTGCTACATGGGGATTCAGTTGTCTGAAAAAACGCGTTTATTTCGGGCTGAAAAACACGTTTTGAAAAGTGTACTGTTACTGCCCCATAACTTACATGGGGTTGACCAAACTTGCAGAAACATGTTATTTCTGCTGAAAACATGTTTGACACTTTCAGCACACTGGGGTTAAGATCTGAGTGTGTGGGATCTTCTGAGCCTTGTTGCTACATGGGGATTCAGCTGTCTGAAAAAACGCGTTTATTTCGGGCTGAAAAACACGTTTTGAAAAGTGTACTGTTACTGCCCCATAACTTACATGGGGTTGACCAAACTTGCAGAAACATGTTTATTTCTGCTGAAAAACATGTTTTGACACTTTCAGCACACTGGGGTTAAGATCTGAGTGTGTGGGCTCTTCTGAGCCTTGTTGCTACATGGGGATTCAGTTGTCTGAAAAAACGCGTTTATTTCGGGCTGAAAACACGTTTTGAAAAGTGTACTGTTACTGCCCCATAACTTACATGGGGTTGACCAAACTTGCAGAAACATGTTTATTTCTGCTGAAAAACATGTTTTGACACTTTCAGCACACTGGGGTTAAGATCTGAGTGTGTGGCTCTTCTGAGCCTTGCTGCTACATGGGGATTCAGTTGTCTGAAAAACGCGTTTATTTCGGGCTGAAAAACACGTTTTGAAAAGTGTACTGTTACTGCCCCATAACTTACATTGGGTTGACCAAACTTGCAGAAACATGTTTATTTCTGCTGAAAAACATGTTTTGACACTTTCAGCACACTGGGGTTAAGATCTGAGTGTGTGGGCTCTTCTGAGCCTTGTTGCTACATGGGGATTCAGTTGTCTGAAAAAACGTGTTTATTTCGGGCTGAAAAACACGTTTTGAAAAGTGTACTGTTACTGCCCCATAACTTACATGGGGTTGACCAAACTTGCAGAAACATGTTTATTTCTGCTGAAAAACATGTTTTGACACTTTCAGCACACTGGGGTTAAGATCTGAGTGTGTGGGCTCTTCTGAGCCTTGCTGCTACATGGGGATTCAGTTGTCTGAAAAACGCGTTTATTTCGGGCTGAAAAACACGTTTTGAAAAGTGTACTGTTACTGCCCCATAACTTACATGGGGTTGACCAAACTTGCAGAAACATGTTTATTTCTGCTGAAAAACACGTTTTGACCCTTTCTGCACACTGGGGTTAAGATCTTGAGTGTGTGGGCTCTTCTGAGCCTTGCTGCTACATGGGTATTCAGTTGTCTGAAAAAACGCGTTTATTTCGGGCTGAAAAACACGTTTTGAAAAGTGTACTGTTACTGCCCCATAACTTACATGGGGTTGACCAAACTTGCAGAAACATGTTTATTTCTGCTGAAAAACACGTTTTGACCCTTTCTGCACACTGGGGTTAAGATCTGAGTGTGTGGGCTCTTCTGAGCCTTGCTGCTACATGGGTATTCAGTTGTCTGAAAAAACGCGTTTATTTCGGGCTGAAAAACACGTTTGAAAAGTGTACTGTTACTGCCCCATAACTTACATGGGGTTGACCAAACTTGCAGAAACATGTTTATTCTGCTGAAAAACATGTTTTGAACCTTTCTGCACACTGGGGTTAAGATCTGAGTGTGTGGGCTCTTCTGAGCCTTGTTGCTACATGGGGATTCAGTTGTCTGAAAAAACGCGTTTATTTCGGGCTGAAAAACACGTTTTGAAACGTGTACTGTTACTGCCCCATAACTTACATGGGGTTGACCAAACTTGCAGAAACATGTTTATTTCTGCTGAAAAACATGTTTTGAACCTTTCTGCACACTGGGGTTAAGATCTGAGTGTGTGGGCTCTTCTGAGCCTTGTTGCTACATGGGGATTCAGTTGTCTGAAAAAACGCGTTTATTTCGGGCTGAAAAACACGTTTTGAAAAGTGTACTGTTACTGCCCAATAACTTACATGGGGTTGACCAAACTTGCAGAAACATGTTTATTTCTGCTGAAAAACATGTTTTGACACTTTCAGCACACTGGGGTTAAGATCTGAGTGTGTGGGCTCTTCTGAGCCTTGTTGCTACATGGGGATTCAGTTGTCTGAAAAAACGTGTTTATTTCGGGGCTGAAAAACACGTTTTGAAAAGTGTACTGTTACTGCCCCATAACTTACATGGGGTTGACCAAACTTGCAGAAACATGTTTATTTCTGCTGAAAAACATGTTTTGACACTTTCAGCACACTGGGGTTAAGATCTGAGTGTGTGGGCTCTTCTGAGCCTTGCTGCTACATGGGGATTCAGTTGTCTGAAAAAACGCGTTTATTTCGGGCTGAAAAACACGTTTTGAAAAGTGTACTGTTACTGCCCCATAACTTACATGGGGTTGACCAAACTTGCAGAAACATGTTTATTTCTGCTGAAAAACACGTTTTGACCCTTTCTGCACACTGGGGTTAAGATCTGAGTGTGTGGGCTCTTCTGAGCCTTGCTGCTACATGGGTATTCAGTTGTCTGAAAAAACGCGTTTATTTCGGGCTGAAAAACACGTTTTGAAAAGTGTACTGTTACTGCCCCATAACTTACATGGGGTTGACCAAACTTGCAGAAACATGTTTATTTCTGCTGAAAAACATGTTTTGACACTTTCAGCACACTGGGGTTAAGATCTGAGTGTGTGGGCTCTTCTGAGCCTTGTTGCTACATGGGGATTCAGTTGTCTGAAAAACGTGTTTATTTCGGCTGAAAAACACGTTTTGAAAAGTGTACTGTTACTGCCCCATAACTTACATGGGGTTGACCAAACTTGCAGAAACATGTTTATTTCTGCTGAAAAACATGTTTTGACACTTTCAGCACACTGGGGTTAAGATCTGAGTGTGTGGGCTCTTCTGAGCCTTGCTGCTACATGGGGATTCAGTTGTCTGAAAAAACGCGTTTATTTCGGGCTGAAAAACACGTTTTGAAAAGTGTACTGTTACTGCCCCATAACTTACATGGGGTTGACCAAACTTGCAGAAACATGTTT